>NC_134483.1:396737171-397012872 GCF_040206685.1 Ascaphus truei
ATTGGGGATTAGAGGGGCGTGGCCAGGAAGCCGAGCGAGCTAGCCGCAAATTGCTGAGCTCCCCAAACAACCCCCTGCAAAGGCAGAACAAAGCCCCTGAAACTCGGGGAAAAGCCCCCCAAAAAAGCTACTTACGTTGCTGGGACGCAGAGGAGAGGAATCTGGGCGATTCTGGTCGCGGTGGAATGGGAGAGCGGGGGATTAGCTCCCGTCCGAGAGCTCCCCCCCTTCTCCTCTCGACATCCCCAAAATGGCCACTGGGACCACGCGGCAGAGGTAGTGGCCGCTCCCCGAGTCCCCCAACACAAACGGAGGTAAAGGAGAACCCCACATCGCGGCGCAGTGCAGGGACAGAGCTGGGGATGTAGCGGTGGTCGCCCGCTCCCCCCCCCCACTTCCGACAGCCCCGGCGTGCCTGCACCGAACCGGAGCCCCAAGATGGCGCCGGCCGGTGTGTAAGGTGCAGGGAGGGGCACACAGGCGTGCAGCCGCGTCGGAACCAGGACGGGTAATCCCCCTGCTGATACGGGGACCCGTGGGCCCTGAAGGAGAGGGGGAGACTCACCTGGAGAGAGGGAGGCTGCCAGCTCGAGCGGCCCTGCTGCGGAGAGGCTGGCGGCCATCTTGGTACACCCCACCTGTTTACTGTAGCTGCTGTAAGCTGCAAATAAAAACCTGGTGGACAAAAAACAAAACACAAAAACACAAATAAAGAAATACTCCTCTCCCCCCTTCGCCTACCTTGAGTCCCTTACCCCCTTCAAATTGACCACTGGGCCCAGTGCAGGGTCAGCAGCCCAGATGAGACAAAAGGGTCCAAAATACCAAGGAATAAAGCACAACCAAAACCAAATAAAGAAATGTAAATAATGTGTGTATGATCAGGACATTTTAAGAATGAGGGGGCTCATCTCAATTTAAACCCTGTTTACACCATTTAAACACATCCAGCTCTACTCTCAGCAAAAATTGACTGACTAAACAACAAAAATGCCGTCCACTAAACAACCAAAAAAAACAACGGTCCAGCGGGAGGCATCCCTCTTCTTCAAAAAACAAAGCTCAAAAGCCCAAGAAGCATCCACCGCAGGCGGAGATGCAGAATCAGATCCAGACTCTGGAGAGGAGACGGACGCCCCGCTTACCCGCAAAGCAATGATGGGGTTTGTACAGGAATTAAAAAGCTCCTTTCACTCCGAGATGCAGAGCTTCCGCCACAGCATTAGAGCGGAGATTGCGTCCATAGGAGACCGCACTGTGGAAGAGGAGAAGGTGGATAACACCGCCCTGGCACAAGAGTCCCAAGCGCAAGAAATCGAAGAATTAAAAACCCAAGTTAAAACAATCTTCGAAAAACTAGAAGACACGGAGAACCGGTCACGACGCAATAACCTGCGGATCAGAGGCATCCCGGAAGAAGTGGACAACGCCCAACTAGACGCATATCTCACCGGGCTTTTCAAGTCCCTGATACCCAAAACATCGGATGAAACACTTCAGATGGACAGAGCACATAGACTTACTAGACCGAGAGGCCTAGACCCAGCGAAGCCAGGGGACGTGATCACACACCTACACTATTTCCGTATTAAAGAGGAAATATTGAGAGTCGCTAGAACAACTCCAAAGATAGAGCAAGATTCTGTTCCACTCCTCATCTTCCCGGAATTGGCTCAAACCACGCTGAACAAGCGGAGAATGTTCACGCAGATCACCAACTCACTGCGGAACAACAAATTCCGCTACCGCTGGAGCTTCCCGTGTAAACTACTGTTCCCCTATCAAGAAACTATGCATATTCTACTCTCACCAGCAGAGGGTGAGGCAAAACTATGAACATTGGGCCTACTCGAACCAGAAGATCCGGAAGCCTCTCAAAGGCCTAGTCAATCACCTAAGTCACAACGCCAGGCATGGGTGAAAGCTCCAACCTCTGGGCGAGCAAGGACCCAACCCACTTGAAAAACTAGAGCTGGAAACTCTCCTAACACCCATTCAAGACGACAGGCAAACCAAAATGTGGTCTGGTCATAAGGTGCAAGCTGAGAGGTGGTTCATTCCAACAATCTATCTAAAAACTAATCAACGGTCGAGAAATCTCGAACACGTCGACCAACTCGACCATGACCACGACAACCTGCACATCAAGAAACCACTGATTTTAGTTTCTAAGTTTCTAAAGTGTGCAAACCCCAAAACTCAGGCTATGTCCTTGTTCACTGTGGAACTGTTCTCCCAAGTTTCCCACAAAGTTGAGACATTTAAAGTCTGACAGTCAGTTTGTACTAATTTGAACACTTAGAGGGACTGATATACAATGTTTGCTTGGAACTGCTTTCTAGATAGAAATGTTTTTACAATACAAGTTTTAGACTGTTATGTTGCCTATAATTGATTTGGTAGACCAAAGTTCAACTACTACATTTTTATTAGAGACTAAAATATCAGAGGCTACGTCCCAGGTGATTTTTTTCCATGTTTTTTGTCCCTCTCCCCCCCTTAGACTTTGAGTGCAGAGCCTGCCAAATCATAGATGCCAACAAATCCTACTTAATGCTTTTTTTTAAATTGAGTAAGGACATGTTGCTGTAAACAGTTATAATGTTCAATACCCCCCATTCTTGTTTTCATTCCCATGATGTGTAAGATCACACACACAACCCACCCCGTACTCTTTAGGGTGATTCTGTTTTCCCTTTTCGAAAGCTTAGCTCCTAAACAAAGGAGCACTGCGACGTCGAGCCGCTGGGCTACTGCCGCCCCCTCATGTTCACTTAACCTGTGAGTGCGAGAGACTCGCACCACGGGTTTCACTATGGCTGGTCCCCCCAAACAATGTTTGGAAGCCGGGGTCCTCGGTTTATCCCTCCCTCTCCCCTCTACCCTTCCCCTCCTCCAAGTTTTGTAAGCATTTACCACTTTTATGGAATAATATATATATCTCTCGTTGTATATGTTCCCATACCAGATTGTTTCTGAAGACAGAGGTACCGACCCTTCAACTAAATGTAAGTTATCACTCTGTTCATTTGTATCACAGAACTCTGAACCACCACCATGCCGATTAATATAATATCCCAAAACACCAAGGGCTTAAACATCCCCCGAAAGAGACGTATTGATCTTTCGGAAGCCAAAAGACTAGCAGGAAATATAATTCTGTTACAAGAGACCCATCTGAAAAAAGAGGACCAATCGCTGCTGTTTAGCAGTGACTACCCTCTAGTCTACCACTCATCAGCTCCCACGAAAAAGAATGGCGTAGCTATACTCCTCCATAAAAATTTAAATTTCAAAGTAGACAAAATTAAAAGTGACCTCGCTGGAAGAATTCTAATTATTACTGGGTCACTGGACTCTACCGATATAACAATAGTCAACACTTACGCCCCTAACGACAATCAAGAATCTTTCTTCAAGAACTAAAAAGTTTAATCCTTTCCGTCCAGAAAGGCCTTTTAATTTTAGCAGGAGACTTAAACGCAATTATGGACCCAAATTTAGATAAATCCCACAGTCTCCCACCGCCACAAAAAATAGCTCCCTCTACCCGGGGTCTCATATCTATGACCAAGGAGCTGCTGTTGGTAGACTCCTGGAGATTAGTAAATAACAAAGTAAAGGATTTTTCCTTTTTTTCTCACCCCCATAATAGCTATTCTCGAATTGACTATATCCTAATAGACCAACAAATTAGTGATAATATCTCCTCAGCAGTAATCGCCCCCTCTGCTGGTCAGACCACTCTACACTTATAACCAGACTAGTAGGCCTCACTCCCAAAAATATAACAAGGTCGTGGTCCTTGAATGAATCCCTACTATTGAACCCACAAAATCTTCAATTAACAGAAAAAGACCTGGCCCAATACTTTGAAATAAACAATACCACAGAGGTTTCCTCTTTTACTCTGTGGGAAGCCCACAAATCAGTGATAAGAGGCAAACTGATTGCCCTGGCTTCTCGAAAAAAAAACAAAAAAAAAACAAATTGAAATACTAACACAAAAATTATCAGACCTAGAGTTTATTCACAAGTCAAACCCCTCCCGGAAAAATTACAGGAAAATAATCTCAGTGAGGGGCAAACTAAACCTCTTGTTAGTGTGAAACGCAGAAAGAGCTATAAGATGGACTCAACAGAAATACTGTACTATGAAAAAAGTAAAAAAGCAGATAAAATGTTAGCATGTAAATTAAAGCAAAAACAAGCTAAAGCTGAAATTCATAACATCTACACTAAAAATGGCTCAGTATCTCACAATCCCAAAATTATAAGTGATGCATTTAGGGACTACTACACATCCCTTTACAATCTACCAGGCCGAGTGGGAGAATCTGCTAAAGAGAAAAGAGCAATAAAGATTCGGAATTATCTAGCAGAATGCCGACTCCCCACTCTAGACCCAAATGACATCACAAACCTTGAAAAATTTATAGAGCCCCTGGAAATTATGGAACAATAAAATACCTGAAAATTGGGAAGGCCCCTGGTCCGGATGGATTTACAAACCTTTATTACAAGAAATATTCCACAACTCTCCTCCCATTTCTTACCAAAGTATTCAATGAGATGCAACTAGGCCTTTCCCCTCCTAGAGATATGCTCCAAGCTACCATAGTGGTAATCCCCAAAGATTTGAAAGATCCTCTGTTGTGTTCTAGCTACAGACCTATTTCGCTGTTAAATACAGACCTAAAACTATATGCAAAGATCCTGGCCAACAGATTAAATAGTATCCTCCCTAAATTTGTTCATCCGGACCAGGTGGTGTTTGTCCTGGGCAGACAAGCCCTTGACAACACAAGGAGGACAGTGAATCTAATACACGTAGCAAACCTTACAAAGTGCCCATCTGTATTACTCTCTTTAGACGCAGAAAAAGCGTTCGATCGATTAGATTAGCAGTTTATGTCAGCTACGCTTTCGCAGATGGGATTCACAGCCAAAATTTTAAATAGTATAAGCACACTATACTCCACACCAACGGCCACTGTGAGGACGAACAGCTCTTTGTCTGACCCCTTTCCAATATTAAATGGAACTAGGCAGGGTTGTCCGCTCTCACCTTTGTTGTTTGCCTTAGCCGTAGAACCATTAGCATGCCAGATAAGGATGAACCCCAATATTGCGAGTATTTCTGTTGGTCAGGAAGAATTTAAAATAGCTCTTTTTGCGGACGATATACTATTGACGCTTTCAAAACTTCTCACATCCCTCCCTAACCTTTTTCATGTTCTATCAGAATTCGTCTCACTTTCAGGTTATAAAATTAATCATTCCAAATCCATGGCCCTTAGTTTAAATCTCCCTAAAGAATTAGTAAAATTACTCCAACTAAATTTTGACTTCAAATGGAACGCGAACCATATTAAATATCTAGGGGTTCAACTAACAAAAAATTATTCAACTTTATACAATGCAAATTTTAAACCCTTCTTTGACCAGATAGTCAAGGACTTAGCCACTTGGAACCCATATATAATATCTTGGTTTGGGAGAATAACTACTATTAAAATGAATATTTTACCTAGACTCCTCTATCTCTTTCAAACTCTCCTGGTTAAAATCTGTCAGAAAGATCTAAATAATATTCAGAAGAAAATTTTGAAGTTTGTCTGGCAAAACAGGCGACCTAGAGTTCGCAAAGATATTCTTTATAAGTCCAAATCAGAAGGAGGCTTATCTCTTCCGAATTTACAAAACTACTATAGAGCAGCTCAATTAGGGCAACTTGTTAGCTGGCATTCAAACCTACCCGAAAGGTGGTGGGTCGAGATAGAGGATTTGATTTGTTCCCCATGCAGAAAAAAAAATCTTCAAAAATCTTCTCTGGCTCAACAAAAAGTCTAGACCACCCGAGAGTTTCAAGAACCCGGTAATATCCTTTGCCTGTAATATCTGGGACTCCCTCAAATCCAAGTTTCAACTAACCAGTACCCCCTTCCCTCATGCAACCCCTATTCGCGGACCCCTCTCTTCCTATTTACACAGAAAACCCGCTCTCCCATACCTGGGTTCAAAAAGGACTCACGAGAGTCAAAGATATTCTCGTTCAAGAGAAAGTCCTCCCATTTGCTTCTCTGCAAACGAATCATGATATCCCCTCCTCCGATTTTTTCAGATTTCTCCAGGTTAGACATTATTTCCAATCAGCCTACAAATCAAGCCAACCCATGCTTTAACTCTGTTTGAGGACTGGTGTCTACACCAGCCCCACACAAAGGGCATCATCTCCAGAATTTATCAAAGTCTATCCTCTATCAAGAGCAAACAAACTCCCGATAAATATATGGTATCCTGGGAAAAGGATCTTAACGTCTGTATAGATCTCGATACCTGGAAAAACATCTAGGAAGCTGCCTCCAAAAATTCATCGTGTGTTGTAATAAAAGAGAATATTTACAAGTTAATATTCAGATGGCATATGACTTCTGCCAGACTGCACTCTTTCCTCCAAGGGGTCGCCCCATTGTGCTGGCATGGTTCTGGCGAAGTGGGGAATATTCTGCATATATTCTGGTCATGTCCCAAAATCCAACAAACATGGACGGAAGTGTTCACCTTAATACACAAGATCCTAGAAATCACTGTCCCACATGACCCAGTATATATATTGTTAGGCAAGCCAATAGCCAATATTCCCGAAAAAAGGCTAGAGTACTAGCCCAAATGTTAAATGCTACAAGGTGTACAATTGCCAAAAATTGGAAACAACCTGCCCCCCCATCCTTAAACCAAATAAATAATAACATTTGGCATATAGTTTATATGGAAAAACTCTCAGCCTATCTGAACGGCTCTACCTTCTGAGATTTGGGCCCCCTGGTTTCGCCATGCAGGTATATCCCCATATATAGATTAGAATATTTGGAACAGAGTGATACATGTGGTAACTAAATTGTTGTGTACAATGCTATATTTTTACAAATGCTTCCCCTCCCCCACCTTCCCGCCCCCTCCTTTTTATCTGTTATATGTGTTGTTAATTCTTATTTTGTATGAAAAAAATGCTCAATAAAAATTTAAGTAATAAAAAAATAAAAAAAATATTGGGGATTAAAATGAGTATTAAACGCATATATCCTAACATATGAACCTGCAATGCAAAGTTCTGGATCAAAAATATGTGAATAGCCAATATACTCTAATGGTTATTTGGCAATCCAAGTCCAAATGGCTACCCACTTGTGAGGGTAACCAGAGGTGAGAAGCTCCACTGTAGTGGTGTGTATCAGTACAGAACCCTGTGTTCACAATAAAGCAACGATCACCTAAACAGATCCTAGCCAGGTCTGCCAAACTCCAAACACAATGTTAATGTCAAAATGACACAGGAGGCACGGTTGGTATATACCACAGATGATAGAGCTAGTGGTGGTAAAAATACACATTGCTGTGTGGTGTAGATATCCAAAACAGGGTATATAATTGTAGCTCAGTACACCTGGGTGAATAATAGATCCCAACTGTAGTGGAGCTAGATATGCGGGGATAAATATAGTCCCACAGCCATATATATGGCAAGTGTATCTGACTGAAAGGCACACACTTAGGTACACAAGCAGAAAAACAGGCGCTGTTTCAAAGGAATCAGGCCATCGCCCCCCACCATAAGTAACCTTTATGTATACAGAGAATATACACAGTACAAACCTCGTTGGGTAAGTAATAGCTGAAGGGTAAACAGCAATGACCCGAGACCAGCTCTGTTAATCAGGGCTGGTCAATAAATGGTCAATGCTAGTGTGAGGGTAACCAATATGCAAACATAGTATAGGTACACTTAACGTGCACCCTACTTAGAGAGTGTATACAGATGGAGTAAAAACCTCTGATTATGGCTGCTCCTTAAGACAATCCAGTCATAGAAGCCACTTATTTAGTTTGCACGCTGCAGATGCCGGTGGATAGTGCCACCAGCTGACTCACGAGTAGGCATGTGAGTTGTGTGCATGCACCCGTGTTGCCTACGCGCGCGTTTCGTGTAACAACGCTTTTTCAAGGCAAGTACGAGGGGGAGGGACCCACACAATGGGTGAGTACCTTTATACCCCTAGCGTTCAATCAGATTTCGGCCCATTCACTCTGTACCTCCCCCTTGTGCCTGACGTCATTGTATCTCTGACAGCACGCTAGATGTGGGCATCGGGGGCAGGTATACCTCTCAGTTCATACAAAATGCTGATACCATCAATATTTGTACCAGGCTGTTGTTCTGGTACATTTAGTAAAAAGGTAAAGGCATAGGGGACATAATGGGGGTCCCTATTGATGAGTAGGTGAGTGATGGTATATGTACAGTTGTGGGATAATAATTGCTTATTATGTGTGTCACCACCCTAAGGTAGACAAATGTCACGGTAAGTATAGGACAGTGATTCTGGGGTCTTGTCCAAAGTCAAGGTTGGACATCAGTAGAAGAGGGAGACAGCAAAACTCTCATTAACGGCAAAGCCATAACATAGCAGATGTCAAATAAAAGGTGAGTACATAAACCCTTCGTTCAAACCCCTAGGCGACAGGGTCCCTAGGGTATATATCCCTTTGCTTCCTTTCTGAGTAAATCCAAATCCCAGTCACCCTTCCGGATGCCAGGTGAGTATTTATCAATACCAATAAACTTGATTGAGTCAGTGTTCCCATTCTGGCAGACATTGACATGCCTAGCTACAGGGGTGTCACTCTTGTACCTGATGGTACCCAGGTGCTCGAGGATCCTCACTTTAAATTCCTCCTAGTTTTCCCTACGTACTTCTAGTCACATGAGCACACCCCAAGGTAGATCACCCCTACACTGACGCAGTTTATAAATTTCCGTATTTCATACGATTTTGTGTCGTCATAGTTAGAGAATGTTTTAGTAGCCTGGATGTTTTTGCAGGCTTTGCAACTCTGACAAGTAACGGTGCCAATATGTTTGTGTGTAAGCCAATTGCTCTCTTGGGGTTCGGTGTAGTGGCTATGTACTAGGCAATCCCGTATATGTTCCTAGCCCTGCGGCTCAACATCAACGGGTAACTGCATAGTGCCCCTTGTATGTCTGGATTTGCTGTCAGGATGTGCCAGTGACATTGGAAGATACTCCGGGCCTGATGCCACTGGTTGTTATATCTGCCAATAAAACGTATAATTTTATTTTCGGCTTGTGTTGATTTTGCTTTCAGGAGATCATCCCTGGGTGTGTACTTTGCTCTTTTGTATGCTCTCTTCACCACTCTTTTACTATTACCCCGATCAATAAATCGATTTGTCATAAAGACTGCCTGTTTTTCAAATTCTGCGTTGTTACTGCAGTTGCGCTTCAAGTGCAATAATTGGCCTACTGGTATACCTTGTACCAGTGCCCTTGGATGATGACTGGCAGCCTGGAGAAGGCTGTTGGTGGCCGTGGGTTTTCTAAAAATAGTGGTACTGAGTTCACCATTTTCACCTCTTGATACTCTGATGTCCAAAAAGCAGATGCTCTGTTGATTAAACTCCAGAGTAAGTTTAAGGTTCATGGTGTTCTTGTTTAGAGTATTAATGAACTCTTTGAGTTTATCCACTGAGCCACGCCAGAGCAAAAACACATCGTCAATGTATCTTGCCCACATTTCGACGTGGTTCGTATACTCTTCCAGACATTCAGAGAAAACTGTTTCCGATTCCCACCACCCCAGATACAGGTTGACATATGAGGGTGCACATTTCGTCCCCATTGCCGTACCCTGCATCTGTTGGTAGTACTTATTGTTGAATAGGAAATAGTTATTCGTAAGGACGAACTCCAAGAGATGCAAAACAAAGGTATTATGAGTGGCATGCCATTGTCCTCTTGTGGACAGAAAGTGTGACACAGCTGCTAGGCCCGATTGGTGTTGTATGCTAGTGTAAAGACCTTCTACATCAAGGCTCACAAGCAGGGTATCCTCCGTAATAAATACACCCTCAATTTTATTGAAGATGTCCTTGGTGTCCCTGATGTAAGAAGGCAGGGTGGCTACAAAGGGACGCAAGATCTTGTCGACATAAGAGCTAGCATTCTCGGTAAGGCTGCCTATACCCGAGACAATGGGTCTCTCTGGTGGGGGGACTCTGTTCTTGTGAATTTTGGGGAGACTATAAAACGTGGCTATTCTCTGTGTCTTGTTCATGAGATAATCATACTCCTGTTTGGAAATCAACTTATCTGCAAGCCCCCCATTAAGGATGTTTATTAGTATCCTACTGTATTTGACAGTAGGGTCATTCTCCAGAACCTCATAGCAGGTAATGTCCGATAGGAGTCTACGGTTTTCTGTCTTATAGACCTCCCTATTCATGATGACCCCCTTATCAGATGGCTTGATCACAATGTCGTTATTTCTTTCAAGCTCTGTAAGTGCTATGCCTTCCTGGGAGCTGAGATTACTCACATGTTTGTTTTTAGGGAGTCCTTCAATGTCCTTGGTGACAAGATCTACAAACACCTCGATATGGTTGAAGACATCACCAAAGGGGATAAATTTGGACTTTGGTTTTAAATCAGTGTAGGGGCCTTACCCTTGGGTTCTCTTAGCATCAACGAGTAGATCCTCCAGTAGATTGATGTTAGCAATCTCTAGAGGGTCCTTGCCATACGCTATAAGTCTATTCTCCCTACGTTTAAAAAACTTATGGAGTTTCAACTTGCGTGCAAATAAGTTGATGTCTTTTATCATTCGAAGGTGTCCATATTAGTCGTGGGTGAGAAGGAGGGTCCTCTTGCTAAAACACTCAGATGGTTTTCATTGAGTGTGAAGCTAGACAGGTTAACTATTCTTGATTTATCGGTACTCTCTCCCTCTGTGGGACATGGTATCTCGATTTCTTAGTACCCATACCTTTTCCCCTCCTTGTTTTCCTCCTTTTCTCCCCCTTTGTCCCAGTGGAACACTGTTGGGATCTAAAAAAAGAGGGGCTGGGTGGGAAAAAGGAACACTCGGTTGGTCCTGGGCTAAACTCTCTTCTTCACTATCTGATTTCTCCCACTCAGTTGATGACTCTTGATATGGATATGTGGTTTCTTTGCCCTGCTTTTGTTAGTGAATTTGTAACGAAAAACTTTACCCTCACTGAAATCCTTTTTATCTCTGGCGTACTTGGTTCTCTTACGCTCTTTCAAATCTAGGGTAAACTTATCAATGTTTTCTTTGAGCTTAGTTTCTAAGTCTGTGAATTTATCATCCGACTTCCAGATGTTAATATCTTTAAGTTGAGTCTCTAGATCTTTAGTGATTTCTTCGAGATTTTTCTTCTGATGATCAACTAGTAAAGTCATTAGCATGATAGAGCATTGTGTGAGTATAAGTTCCCAGGACCTAGTGAATTCTTCATCCACTATGTGGTGTGCTGGTGGTACATTAACCCTTAGGCCCCTGGGTACTAGGTCAGCTCGCAGATAGTTTTCTAGGCTGGTGATTTCCCACCAGGTTTTGAGCTGTGATCGGTATAATTTGTCAAGCTTGAAAAAGTAGTCACCTATATCAGGTTCATCCCTTGATTCTGGTATTATGTGTTCGGCTGAGAATAAGTTCTCCGCCTTCTTCTGCCAATCCTGAAATTTGATCAGCCCAAGTAAGAATCCTGTCATGGTACTGTGTACAGACGTTCTGGGGGTAGATGGGGCAAATACACCCTGACGTGTAAGTAGAAACTATAGGGGAACCCCCACAGCTGTCAAGTGGAGTGGATGTAGGTGCTCCCTAGGTGGATAAGTAATAATGAACAGAGAACAGAAACCTAGATTGGGCACTCAAAACATCTAGTGGTTGGTGAGTGAAGGAATTAAAACATGATTTTAATATTACCACTTAAAATATTGGGGATTAAAACGAGTATTAAACGCATAGATACTAACATATGAACCTGCAATGCAAAGTTCTGGATCAAAAATATGTGTATAGGCAATATACTCTAATGGTTATTTGGCAATCCAAGTCCAAATGGCTACGAAAAACCACTTGTGAGGGTAACCAGAGGTGAGAAGCTCCACTGTAGTAGTGTGTATCAGTACAGAACCCTGTGTTCACAATAAAGCAACAATCACCTAAACAGATCCTAGCCAGGTCTGCTAAACTCCAAACACAATGTTTATGTCAAAATGACACAGGAGGCACGGTTGGTATATACCACAGATGATAGAGCTAATGGTGGTAAAAATACATGTTGCTGTGTGGTGTAGATAGCCAAGACAGGGTATATAATTGTAGCTCAGTACACCTGGGTGAATAATATGCCTAATAAAGTAATATTTTAATTTTACTTTTTGCCTCCAGCTAGCCTTATTTATCTGCAGTGCTCAGTCCCATTTTCTATTTTAATTTTTGTGTACTCAATGAATGAGGGACAAGTATAATAATGTTCTTTTTTGTCTGCATAAGCAGACCTGGACAGTTTTGAACATAAGCTTCTGAACACTTCATCTTATTCTAATACCTTCCAGTGTCCCCCGATGGTTTATTTAACAAACTTACAGGTGGTGGTATATTTGGTTACAAAAGTAACTCTCACATTATTTTTATCAGGTACTTTGATAGGTATTTCTTTTTTGAAGGCCTTGTTTATGGTCACCTCTTTGTGTCCGCGGAGATGAATCTTGCTTTAATATGTTTCAAAGTTTCATGTAATTTTTCAGGTCTATCTGGAATATTTGAGGCTCGTATGTAAGGAGGGGATGCCTTGCCAAATTGAATCCACCTTTGTCTGTCAGCAAGGTCCTCAGGTGAAATGGAGGAAGAAAAACAGATAACACATGATGGTCTGAGAAGAGAGGGGAAGAGAGTGGAAGAGTTGGCGTCTGTTAGACTTGTAAGTGTTGATTAGTTCCCAAAATTAGGTTTGTTTAGCTTGGAAGAGGGCAGAAAATAAACAGCATAGGATACATTTGTAGTGAATGAAGCCAGGAAGAGTATGAGATTTTCTCAAGAGGCATTGAGAGGAGCGAGTGCAGGAATGGAGCATGCATGTGTGGCAGTTTAGCTAGGGTATGGGGTTAGAAGAGCAAGAATGGAAAAGAAAAAGAAGGGCATGTAAATTGAGAAAGGAGGAAAGGGTAGAGTTGTACAGTGGCGGCAGACCTGAGTCTAAGTCGGCTAGATCCGCAGCTCTCAGATTATCCCGTTTAGGTGCGGTTTTCTGTTTGTTTCGCCCGGAGTGTACTTCGTTATTTTCGCGCTCGTGATTTTAGCATTTTATTCTCGCCGTCCGCAATACTGCAATGCCGTGTAAAAACTCAGGGGGTGTTTGCAAGCTGTTGTCTTGGAAGTCTAATACCTTCGCGGTTCAACCTGCGTCAGTACACAGTCTGTGTGTGCGCGCGCAGTAATTGTAAATTTGCATTTTTAAAGTATAAATGCATTTGCAGTGCTGTGCTGCTGTCCAGTATGTCTCATTGAAAATTGTTGAAACGCATAGGCGTGTGCAGTACTGTAACAGTGTCACATTTCAGCATATACAGCGTTCTCCCCTCGCTCGGGATAATTAACTGCACTGCAGGGTATTTCAACTTCTTATCTTCTGTGCAATGCAGTACATCTCTCCCACACCATTCCTTTGAATGTGTGTCTGGTTTCAATCACATTTCTGCTTGACAGCAGTTGATTAATACGCATGCGCCTGTTACTTCGCCCACCATTGCTTGCTTGCTTGCTTGCTTGCTTGCTTGCTTGCTTGCTTGAAAGAGTGACCAAAAAAAAATTAAAAATTTTTTTTTATTGGAATTGTTTTATTTTTATTTTCTCCACAAGCCTGCAAAAACCATCTTACTGTATTACGATATTCAATCTGTGCTGTAGCTTTTGACTGCGAACCTGTGCGTTTGACTGCACATGGTTGATTTGTGTGCTTTTTACGTACTGTATTTGGGGGTGTATTATTATGATGAACTGTCTTTTGAAATTAAAGTATGTCTTTATCTTTGAACTTCATGCAGCTGTACCCTGTAGCCCCCTCCCCCACGAACACACACAAGGCTAGCTCAAGGAAATTCCACGGAATCTTTAATTTTCTGAATCTTGACATTGTTTTCTTAATCCGTCCATAGCCGAGCTACAAAGCCTCACTGCGCCTGCATGTAATCCTTTTTGAGATGGGAGCTAACTGCTTACTGTGCATGACTCACCCAATGCCCCCCCCTCTCCACAGAGTCATTCATTTTCTGAATCTTGACGTATTCTTAATCTGTCTATAGCTGAGCTACAAAGCCTCACTGCGCCTGTGTGTAATCCTTTTTGAGATGGGAGCTAACTGCTTACTGCGCATGACTCACCCAACCCCCCCTCTCCACAGAGTCATTCATTTTCTGAATCTTGACATTGTGTTCTTAATCCGTCCATATCGGAACTACAAAGCCTCACTGTGCCTGCGTGTAATCCTTTTTGAGATGGGAGCTAACTTCTTACTGCGCATGACTCCCCCAACCCCCCCTCTCCACAGAGTCATTCATTTTCGGAATCTTGACATTGTGTTGTTAATCCGTCCATAGCCGAGCTACAAAGCCTCACTGCGCCTGCGTGTAATTCTCTTTGGGATGGGAACATTGAGGCTTTGTTTACGGCAACGCTTTGGAAAATCCCTTCTCGAATTTGATTTGCACAGAGCATCACCTATCTATGTGCCTGTGTGTACTGTAATCCTCTTTCGGATGGGAGCTAGTTGATTCCTGCTCATGCGCCTGTAACTTCACCCACCACTGCTTGCTTGAGTGCCCCCAATTTTTTTTTTTTAATTATGATTTTTTAACTGTTATTTTATCCACAAGCCTGCTAAAACAATCTTGATATTACGATATTCAATCTGTGCGTTTGCCTGCACATGGTTGATTTGTGTGCTTTTTATGTACTGTATTTGGGGGCGTAGGGATCAAATTACAGTACTATGATGAACTGCCTTTTGAAATTACTGTACTGTACTCCACTCTATGTAATTTCTTTGAACTGCTTCATCCCTCCCCCACGCACACACAAACTCTTATCGACAGACACCTCCACAGAGTCATTAATTTTCTGAAGTTAGTCATTGTGTTTTTAATCCGTCCCTAGCCGAGCATCAATCACCTCACTGCGCCTGCGTGTACTCTAATCCTCTTTGAGATGGGAGCTTGCTGCTTACTGCGCATGAGTCACCCAACCCCCCTACACAGAGTCGTTACTTTTCGGAATATTGCCATTCCATTGTGTTCTTAATCCGTCCATAGCCGAGCTACAAAGCCTCACTGCGCCTGCGTCTAATACTCTTTGAGATGGGAGCTAGCTGATTACTGCACATGACTCACCCCCCCCCCCCCAACCCTTTGAGGCTTTGTTTACGGTAACACTTTGGAAAATCCCTTCTCGAATTTGAAATGTAAATCTGATTTGCACAGCATTGTGAAAATTGAGAGTTAAAAAAACCATTAACTGATTCATGTTGTTTTGTCATTCATTCTTATTCATTGGTGTACTGTGGGTGCAGGGGGGGGGGTTGTTATCAATGATTATGATTAGCAGAAATGTAAATAAATATTTATTTTATTTTATCAGGAACCAAAAAATACAAATAATACATAACGCAGTCTTTATTAAGTTCTTCTGGCAGATTAAAATTGGATAAACATTTAGAAAACATTTGTAAAACATGGATAAACATGAATAATGCACATTTATAAGAATATTATTTAATAATATATACTTTAATGTATAACATATATATATATATATATATATATATATATATATATATATATATATATATATATATATATAGGAATATTATTTTTTCCGTCTTTATCTTGTTCCTCATTCTGTGTACAGTACAGTAGTTCATTGAGAGAGGAGAGGTTTTGTGTACATCATTACTGCGGTTTATATACTGTACATTTGACTGTACAAACAGATTAGACTGGTCACAACACCCCACCTCCCCCCAGGCCACCCTTTTTTCCTGAAACGACAAGAAAACAAAAAATTAGTGCAGTTATGTGCTTACTGTATTATGGCATTGTGTGATGTGTAGTACTACTGTACTGTAGATGACTGGTGCTGCTTTCTCTGGAAAGAAAAAAATTGAGCAGTTAGTAGGCAGTTACTGTACTACTGTCAACTAGTCTATACTGGAACTACTGTATACTCTGACTACTGTTAAATACTACTATGTAACCAGATGGCTGGTGCTGCTCTCGCTGTAAAGAAAAAACTGTAACTACTGTATACTCTGACTATTAGGAATGAAAAAATCTGTGCCATACTTACCTGTATCATACTGTACTTACAATACTACAGTACAGTACTACATTCCTGATGCTTGCCCATTACGCGCGATCACAATGGGCAACACAGTCACAATATGGTATATGTATTTATTGCAGCGTTCCACGGTGAGTACATCGTTCCAAAAACTCATTATGCCTTTCAACAACTCATCCTTTTTGGAGGGTTTCACCACTTTCCGGATATGGTCCTTCAGCTGATGCCAGACCATTTCGATCGGATTGAAGTCTGGCGATCTGTCATTGGAAAAAAAGGACAATTCGTTTAAGAGATACAGTAAACAGTAAAAACAGTGGGAAAAAAATGAGACACAGTTACCGCACTTACTCCGCTGGCGTCTTCACCCAGTTGATACCACACTCAAGGATATGCGCTGTTGACACGATGTGCTTCGGATCGTTGTCCTGGTAGAAACTGTGACCATCCGGGAACTCGCGTGTGATGTATCTCAGGGACAATGTTGTCTTGGAAGAAAGCTTTATTCATGATTCCTATAGCAAGAAAAGAAAAGTGCTCAAAAAACTGCACAATAGTACAGTACAGTGCATACAGTGAGGCTACACTAGGAAAGTACAGTGCATAAGGCTACATTATATTTGATATATTTTACCTTCAAAGATGACAGTGCATCCTGGTCCACGCCTAGAGATGGCACCCCACACATGCAGCTTTACTGGGTGTTTTGGCCGCGGCTTCAAAGATATGCGGCCTTTTTTGTGGAATGCACAGGTTGCAAATCTCTCCAACGACACAGTAGGCTCGTCAGTGAAGATGCAATCCTGGAAAGTTTCTCCACTGTCGATCCATTCCTGGGCCTGGACCACTCTTTTTATTTTGTTTACGTCCCGTATCATGGGGTACGCTCTGTAATGACAAGGAATAAATAATTTTAGAGGTACAGTACAGTTTCCTAAACAACACTTTTACCTCCTGTACTGTCCAGTACTAACCTCACACGTCCATATTTCCATCCAATGCTGCGTCTCATCTTCTTTATGCTGGTCTCGGATACAGTGAGATTGTGATTTTCCTGCAGAGTGTATTTGACCCTTAATGCACTCTGCTCATCATTCTCCTCACTTATTTTGTCAACCATAAGAGTTGTCTCCCTACAATGTAAAGAAAAACAATCCGGTAAGTATAAATATTAGAGACAGTAGATCAACAGGATACAATATATTGTTCTATTAATATGCAGCAATATAAAAAATACATATACTGTTGTAATATAAATATAAAAAATATATATACAGTACTGTTGTAATATAAATATACAAAATATACAAAATATATATACTGTTGTTTTATAAATATAAAAAATATATACACTGTTGTAATCTAAATATAAATATAAAAAATATATATACTGTTGTAATCTAAATATAAATATAAAATATATATATACTGTTGAAATACAGTATAAATATAAATATACAAAATATATATATTGTTGTAATATAAATATAAATATAAAATATATATATACAGTACTGTTGTAATACAAATATACAAAATATACAAAATATATATACACTGTTGTTATATAAATATAAATAGAAAATATATATATATATACTGTTGTAATATAAATCTACAGAAATAACAAAAATATTAGATACAGTACTGTAGATCTACAGTACATTATTTGACATAATTTTTTTTTAAGTTGTATAAATATACTTACGCGTTTGTTACCCTTGGTGCCCTTTTGCGGTCTCTGTTTTTTCCGTGTGCATGATAGCTCACGGTGGTTGCTGGCACAACGAGGTCAGAATTAGCTAACCAGCGTTGGATAGCAGCAATTCGGTGTCCGCTCGTGTACATCTCCTTAATTCGCATGTTGAGATCCTTGTAAATCTTTTCAACAGGCATTGCTGCGAGTAGAAAGAAATACAAACACAAGAATATATATTCGATGTTTAGTCGATGTGTATTCAATGTGCAGTCAATCCACAAAATGGATGGTGTATTTATACGGTAATGACACACAATAGAGTACGCCCACTTTCAACACCTGTACCTCGCCGCCATGCATAAAAGGTTACACACTTTGAATAGCCCACCATTCGATGATCTTTATCTGAACTTGCCCTTGTCCAGATACTGCATTGTGCCACCTGCTTCCATGGATCAACCCCGATTCTACGGATGCAAGAACCCACTCGCCTCTGCCGTGCCTGTCATGCAGAAAAAGCGAAAGGCGGTTGCCGTTTCCACGCCAAGGCCAAAGCGACAGGCTAAGGCCAATAAAGAAAACCTTCTGCTGACCCCAAAGGCTAAGGGTTTTCATAGACGCCAGCCTTATTATGTCAAGAAGAAATACGGTGATGTACTCTCAACGCAAAATGAATGGCAGCTAACCCATCGAACCCGCAGACCACTTCCTCACATACGCTTCGACGACTCTGCCGCCGCTGTCCCGGAAATCTTCAGCCCGTCTTCTCCACCCCTCGTCCTCGATGCTGCCGCCTCCCTCCCGGAAACCTACAGGCCATCTTCTCCAGTTCTATCCGACGACGCCTACGCTGGTGCCTCTGAAATCCACGGGTCACTTTCTTATTTGCTCTTAGATGACTCTGCTTCTCGCCCGGATATCCAAAGGTCACTTTCTCCATCCCACTTCGATGATGCTGCCGCTTCTCCTCTACCGAATATCCAAAGGTGACCTCCTCCACCCTTCTTCAACAACACTGGCGCTTCTCTCAATGGAACCCCCATCTCATTCTCTGTTGCACCCATCCACCCAGATGTCCACAGCACGCCATGCACAAGAAGCAGCTCATTAGACCAGATGCTGAATGGGATAAGTGTGGATATCCCCGGGAACTCTCTTGTGCTGGCAAAGATAAATCTGCTTCTGGAGACCATGCTAAATATTGAGCAACAGATGCTACATATGGATCAACGGATGATACATCTGGATCAACGGATGCTAGATATGGATCAACGGATGCAACATATGGATCAACGGATGGATCGACGGATGGAGAAGATAGGGGCTGAAATAGCGGGTATACATAATTTGCTCAGTGTTCATGCTTCTGTTTCCCCGACGCCGGAGCAGGAGGGTGGCATGGATGTGCTGAATGGGAGCATCGACCCCCTTCCATCACCAAGCGCACCCCCTCCACCAGAAGATTTAGTGTACATGTATGCCGATGAGGAGGACATGACAACCCCGTCAAGACCACGCCAGGAGACAACACGGTGACCAAGACCGGAGGAAACCTTCCTCCCAGACAGCCCGTCGCCTCAAGCACACCCGCTCCCAGAAGACCTACATTCGCTCGCATCGATACGGTCCCTGACATCACCCTGCACGATCTGCCACCGACACTCAGGGAGAAGTATAGGGTGCTGAGTGCTGGCGCACCCCACAAGTATGCCTTGTTACTTTTTAAGCACCATGTGCCCTACTCTTTGGACTGCGACTGGGCCTTCAGAGTGAACTACGAAGGAAATCGCGTAAAAAAAGGCGCTTCCTGCCAATTTAAGAAGGACCATTCTGGGGGAATTGCGGCACTTTTATACAATTACAGATCCTGTAATGAAAGGCGTTCGAGACTGCATTAATGGCGTTTTGCGCCATGCAAGAAATCGGCCATGGATGGACAATCTGGTGGACTTTCTGGTTTAATCACGGGTACTGTAAGACTATACTGTTGTGCTGAACTGTACTGTACATGTTTTGACCTGCTGTACTTAAATAAAGGAGATGTTGTTGTGTGTTTTTTATCTTGTATTTATACAGAAATGTTTTAACTTGCTGTACACACACACAGGACCTGCACAATTCCAGTCCCTGAGGGCCGCAAACAGACCCGGTTTTCAAGGTTGTCCTGAAAACCGGGCCTGTTTGCTGCCCTCGAGGACAGTCAGTGGTGCAGGGCTGACTGACTGTTTTGCACACTATCCCACTGTACTGTATATGTTTCTTTAATAAAGGAGATGTTGTGTTTTGTATACTGTATTTTATGAATAAAGATTTTTTTTAATCACAGGTAAGACCATACTGTTGTTCTGAACTGTATTGTACATGTTTTGACCTGCTGTACTTAAATAAAGGAGATGTTGTTGTGTGTTTTTTAACTTGTATTTATACAGAAATGTTTTAACTTGCTGTACACACACACAGGACCTGCACAATTCCAGTCCCTGAGGGCCGCAAGGTTGTCCTGAAAACCGGGCCTGTTTGCTGCCCTCGAGGACTGTAGTGGTGCAGACTGTTTTGCACACCATCCCACTGTATATGTTTTGACTTGCCATTCTTTAATAAAGGAGATGTTGCGTTTTGTATATTTTATGTATATTTTATGAATTAAGAATTTGTTTTTATAAAATGTGACTGTAAACCACAATGACTGACTGTAAATGTTTTTACTTTCTGTACATAAATGTTTCCACTAGCAGTAAACCATACACCTGTTGATGTTTTGAATTGCTGTGCACTTAAAATGTTTCTACATTGTACAGTATTTGTTAATAAATGTTTTTGTACTTACTACACCAATAAAAGAACATGTTGATTTGTTTTACATTGTTCCATTGGCTCCTTTGCTACTGTAACAAAATACAGTGTTTCTTGAATGTACACTATTGTCCAGGCATACTGTACTGTATACTGTAAGCATGCTCAGTACAAGAGTATAAAAAAAAATAGAAGACACATACTGTATGTACTGGCACTGTATAGAAGACACATACTGTATGTACAGTACTGTAATACATGTAGAATAAATGCATAGTTTTTATTTTTTGGGGTTTATTACACTGTATATAAAAAAGTATTGTATGGCCGGAAAACATCAGCATACTGTTTCAGGTACAGTATTCTATCCTAATCAATAACAACGGCCACTAAACTGTAGACTCCGGTACGTGGGTTTTTAAATCCGATTCAGCAATGTGCAGGCATTGTTACACAAAGCGATATTATCCATCGAAATCCCTCCATTAGCCATTTTTTTCTGAGAAAAAACAAAAAGAAAAGTTTTACTGAAATGGTCAGCCCCCTAAAGAAGTTCCCAGCCAGTCCCACCAATAATTTTCTCGGGCAGGCGTCTCCTGTTCACATGCGCATGCACCTACCGTCGATGTAATGACACGCATACTGTATGCGTTTCAAGAAGGTTCCAATGCTCATGTGCATAGCTTTCCACCAATTGTTCAGTATCTGCAGCACAGTACTGGAGAAGCCGCTCAGCCAATAATATTGCTTACAGGAGAATCGCTTGACTTTTGAATCGTGCCGATATTGATACTGTATTGTCAAAATAAAAAAAACACAGAAAATAATACGGCAACAATACTCACCATAGAATTTCCCATTTAGCTGGCGCCGGCGCCGGCGCCATGCCACTGCCAGTCCAGTGTTCTTGATCATCCACGTCGATAGTTTGCAGCGGGACTAGTCCACCTGTAGTGAGCTGATGAGGCTGGAAATTGCTTAGGTACATGCAAGCTTGATCGAAACTGCACGCGAAATCCGGCTCAGGCTTGCTGGATAGACAGCAAGGGTTGTCACTGACGGTGGGACCGTTATTGGAAGCCGGTGCTGGTGCTGGTGCATAGCTTGGCAGCGACTGTCGTTTCTTAGTTGATTTTAACACGACCTTTCGCCTTTTGCCGTCTGCTTGATCATAGATACAGGAAAAAGCCGGTGATACACACCAATACCCTCCAACAAATTGTGGCTCAATACGATAAAAACAGGGATCGCTACATAACCTTTTCCTAATTGCACACTTCCACGTATGAGGAGCTGGCGAAAATTTCTAAAAGTCATAGTTTTCGATAAAATACTGATAAATTTGAACAACTGTTGCCATCTTATCATCTGTTGCATTAATCGCGGCCCATATCAAATACGCGTAACTTCTGTCGGGTTTTTGGAAAACGGGCTGCACTTGAACACTCATGGCGACGGCTCTCTTGAGAATACTGTAACAAAAACTGGTCTTTGTCTTTATTTAATATTAAAAACCTAAATTGATACATTTTTGCAACCTCTTCCTTCAGTCTCAAGGCCAATTTACAATAGCACACTGTGGTATCTTTTTTAAATGAAACACCTGCAAGTCGACACATTACTGAAGCGCATGCGCATTACAATTCATGAATATCTGCCATCTGGCGGACACGCGAAGAACTGCAACCTATTAAATCCGAACCATTCTCAATAAACGCATCAACCGTGCGTCAACCGCGCATGACCCGTGGCTGAGAACGCAAAATGAATGTGGCATGCTCCCGGTGAAGTGCGTCGCATTCCAGGAAAAAGCCAGGGAAAAACCGGCGATGTGTTAGAATAAAATGAGCCGCAGCAGTATTTTGTGACCTGGTTGTCAGAGTCTGGAGCAGAGCAGAGAGAGGAGAGAGAGGAGCGCAAAGTTCAGCTGCATTCATTCTGAATCTCAAAGGTGGGCTTCTGAAAGGGTTTCCCAAGAGCTGCTCCCCTCTGCACAATGCTAAGGGTTAACATCGGCATTTGCTTATTGCTATGTGTTTCATCAACCCCACCCACTAGAATGTTCATGACCTAAGAGCACAAAGCACCACAGCTGCATTGCATCTGAACCTCTTCTGTGTTGCCCCAAAGGCAGACAGCCTAGGTACAGCTGAAGGGCAGCCAAAGGGTGTGTGCCATTCCCAGCCATTATCAGAAGGATGAAAAAACGGAGCACTACATCCAGTGCTGGAAAGCCAGTAAATAACAACAAGAGTGCGATCCCACAATAAAAATTAAAGCTTATTTATTGGATCAAAAAATACAAACAAAACACCAACGTGTTTCGGACTATAAAAAGCCTTTTATCAAGGTGAATACAAACTTACCTTCTGGAGTGCCATTTATACATGATCGAGGTGAAATTGGCACCAAACGTCGCCATTGCTTAATGCGTCACCTGATGCGCGGTGTGTGAAGTCATCACGCCAGTCAGCGCCAGGACTGGGGCGTGAACGCCTCCCTATTGCCATAGTAGCAGTAATCACTGCCTGTAGCAGAGACTATGATGTTCAGGACATAGTAGATGTCAATCGCCACCATTTCCAATAGCATCAACCGATGCGTGGCGCGTGGCGCCGGGCAGAAGCATGTCATTTCCACCACTTGCAGCAATGATCGCTGCATGTAACAGTGACTGCGACGCCCCAATGCCAAACTCCGCCCTCCAAAGTGTGTCAAATGACACTGGGCGCCAACATCATTGCCCCATGCGACGCCCACATCAATGCGTCAGATGACGCAAGGCGCATAATGTCAATGCGCTAAGATCATATAACTAAACTGACAACAACAACTTTATTAATACATAAACCCTAACACTCCAGAATAGTTATACTAAGAATATACACAATAATACAAACAAATGAAAATGAAAGAAAACACACAACAAAAAACTAAGAGCAATTAAACCAAGTGTAGATGTTATCCTTAGATATTGGGTATAAGTATACCCTACTAACGTGAGGTAATGTATTTGAAAGGGTTTGAAAATATTTTCATATTAATGTGACAAAAATATTAAAGTAAATAAATCATATATAAAAAAATAATAACAATTTTAACAAACATAAAAGATTATTTTATTAGAACCTAATACATAAAAAGAAATGATTTAAGACTGAAACTCAAATGACAATGCATATTGGACATAAATATATGAATCATTAATGCATAAACAATAAGTATTCATATATAATCAGTATTAAATGTGATCAATGTTAAACAATGGTGAATATTTACACATCCTGTATTTTGCTATAGGAAATAACAATAACTGAGACCATGTGGATAAGCATGGACATAAACTCATTTATCAAAAAGAAGGGGCCCTATATCCCAGTCTGAATTCAGGCCATGTGGGATACGTGTTTGAAGTGTAAAAATCCAATAGAGTTCTCTTTTATTTAGGATATTTAATCTATTGCCTCCTCTAATTGGACTCGGTACATGCTCTATGCCTAAAAATGAGAAATTGTCCACATTGCCCAAACTGCAATTAGTGAAATGCTGGGACACTGGATGGTTAGTATCTTTTTTGATGATCAACCGTAAATGTTAAAGTATACGGACTTTTAAACATCTAATAGTTCTTCCTATGTATTGTTTACCACAACCACATCTTAACAAATACACCACAAACATGGTGTCACAATTAATGAAATAATTAATATGGTATTTTTTACCCGTCTGGAATGAAAAAAAATCAGATTTGTTATCCATATATTTACATATTGAAAAAAATGTTGTATGGTGCTCAATAGAAAACAGCAATACTAAAAAAGGATAAATTCTTGTGAAATGGAATTAACCCCATGAATGAATGTGACAGATGATTCCAAAAAGATGTGTACTGGCAAACTATAATCCCACGCTGCACGGTAGTAAGGATGTATTGATAGTAAACACCTGCCGGTGACCAGTATAATAAACATCTATTTAATGGAACAAAACTGATATACAATGTCCAGAACATTATATGGGTAAACTTGAATAGACTCACATAGGGATGATTATCCACGATCAACAGCAAGTCCAAATGTATCCAGGGTCCCACGGGTTAACTGTGCCTCCACCTGTAGATGAATGTATAGAGCAAGAAGGGAGAAAAACGGAGCACTAGGTCCAAAACTGGCCAAGCAAGAAAAAAGTGCAAGGATGCATTCCATAATAAAAAGCTTATTTTAATGGATCAAAAACAAAAACCACACCAACGCGTTTCGGACTAATAATAGTCCTTTATCAAGGTGAATAACTACTTACCCCTCTGGAGTGTTATTTATGCATGAACGAGATACAGCCACGCCAATCGCCGGCACTTCCGTGTACATCACGTGACAGAGACATCAAGCATCATCACGCACGGACGCGTCACACACCTGTGTGTGAATCAAAGCCCAAAGACGTAGGGGGTGCGGCAAGGATACACATTCACCACTGAACAAATCAATGGCCCACGAGCACCAGTCACCACTCCCCTGACCGAAATCGAGTATGAGACCTCAACGCGCCCAAAGACACGACGTCATGACGTCACATGACACGGCGTATGACGCAAGTGCATCACGGACTACAATACAAAATACTATAACTTTATTAAACCATGACACTCCAAAGGGGCAATACCAAAAGACAAAAAACAGACAAATAGAAATATTAAAATAACATGAAGAAAAACATAGTAAAAAACAATTGAATAAATTGTCAAATAGAATAACAAATAGCAAATAAACATCATTTGATATTGGCCATAAATAACGTAGTAACGAAGGTTTTGCATTGGGCAGTATAATCATAATTGTAAATTAATTTTCATATACTAAAACACTATTTCAAGTGCATATCATATGTGACATAAATGAAGAATTCACAAAACCCAATGCACATAAAAAAAGTGAAATGAGACTGAAAGAGAGTGTATTTATAATTAATGATATTATTACTAAAAATATGCAGTATCAATCAAACCATGCAATCAATTAATTAAAAAATATATAAATCACATCAAACTTATCAAATGATATCAAGTCTATTTATCCAGTCATTGATATAGCATGATGTGAGTGAGAGTGCATAATTATTCAACTATAGTCTATAATCTGACATCCTGAAAAATGCTGTAAACTGTAACAACAACTTCAAATAGATGCTATAAAAAGCAACATTTGAAAAACAATAAAAAAACACAATTTTATGTGTCAAAAAGAAGGGGTCCTATGTCCCAATCGGAATTTAAACCATAAGGGGTACGTGTCTGTAGCGTAAAAATCCAATATAGTTCCCTTTTATTTAGGATATTAAGTCTGTTACCCCCTCTGACTGGACACGGTATATGTTCTATACCCTGAAAAGATAAATTGTTAACATTGCCCAGACTACAGTTAGTGAAATGATGGGACACTGGGTGATTAATGTCTTTTTTAATAATTAGGCGTAGATGTTCAAGTATCCGAACCTTTAAACACCTAATTGTTCATCCTATGTATTGCTTACCGCAACCACATTTTAACAGATATATTAAAAAAGTGAATGAAAACCAAAGAAAAATATATAATGCTCACTAAATCAAATGATGTGATGGTAATATGATGGTGCCTGAGCCGTCAAGGTTGACGGTGGGTGCAACTAATGAGCTGCAATAGACAGAATTTTAACTTCAGCTGAGAAGTGAAGGCATATTTGTTGCTACCACTAAACAACTAGAAGCTCATTTCGTAGTGCACTCCTAGGCTTTTTTTTTTCAACTTTTTATTTTCATTGTTTTCCAAGCATACAGCGGTGTAAATACATTTTCTGGCCAATATTAGCTGAGGTTGCCACATAACTTGCTGATTCTCTTACACATAACACGTTGACTCAGGGGGGAAAGGGTTGCGCCACATCGGGGAAGACACATGTGGGAAATGGGGGGGGGGGAAGGGGTAACACAAAGGGGGGGGGGGGCAGAGGTGGGGTAGGGGGGGATGGGGAGGGGGTGTTGACCCGTATTCCACAGCTTCTTGTAACTCCTCGAAACTCTCGGCTCACGCCGTGCAACCCAGTGTTGGGCTGTTCTTGCCACGTCCCCTCTCTGGTCTGTGTCTGGGGCTCGTACTCCCCCTATTACCGTCCGGAACACGTCGAAGGAGAACTCACCTTCCATTATTACAGCCAAATGGTGGCATTGCTCACCCCTGTGATGTCAGTCTGTACCAACCAGGGGAACCAGACTTTTTTGAAATTTGCGCCAGTGTCGTTGACCAAACTAGTCAACTTTTCCATCTGGCAAACAAACCAAATTCTATTCCGAATCTTTTCTAACGATGGAGTTGTATTTTGCTTCCACAATGCTGCTGTCTCACACCTCACCGCCGTCGCAAAATGAGCGATCAATTTGTTCCCCGCTCTTGACAGGCCCTCTAGTGGCCGATTCAGGAGAAATAGCCAGGGGTCTAGAGGAATTTCAAGGCCCAAGATCCTCTCCAGCCAATTCTGAATCTGTTCCCATATTGGGCGCAGTCGAGGGCAAGACCACAGCATGTGCAGCAGGTCTCCGGGCTCTCCACATTGTCTAGGGCACAAGGGGGAGTAACCCGCGACAAATTTTGATAATCTAACTGGGGTGAGATACCACCTCATTAACACCTTATATGAGTTCTCCTTCAATGTCGTGCAAATCGATGTTTTTGCTGTCGCCTCGAGTATGTCTGTCCAGTCTTCGTCCTCTAAAGTCTCCCCTAAGTCCCTCTCCCAGTGGGTCATGTAGTCAAGACGTGTGTTGGGGCCGGTCCCAGGATCGACTACCTCTCTGTACAACCTAGATGTAAGTCCCGAGATGTTGTGCCCTCGTGCACAGAGCGATTCAAAATTTGTCACTTTAGGACGGTTCTTGTATTTGGTGTAAAATGCCCGGATCTGGAGGTATCTAAAAAATTCTGTGTTGGGGATGCCTTTGTCAGCCTGAATTTGCGTGAATGTTTGAATAGTGCTCATGCCCTCCAGATCCTTCAACCTCCCGTAACCCTTCTGCTTCCAAACCATAAAGTGTCCCTCGTCCAGCCCTGGAGCAAAATCTGGGTTGCCGAATAGTGGTGTCATCAAGGAGTACTTCTTAGTTAAGGCGCATGTGAATTTAGTATCTTCCCAAATCGAGAGTGAGTTAGTTATTGAGGATAGCGGTCTCGAGATTTTCTTTAACCTAAATTTTGGGTACCAAATCAGATTCTGAATGTCCAATGGGGCACACAGCTCGCTCTCCAGTTTCACCCATCTACGGCGCTCCGGATCTACGTGCCATTGGATAATTTGGCTCAATTGTGCCGCTTTGTAATATGAGAACAAGCAAGGTACCGCCAATCTGCCTGCTGTTTTGGGTTTAATCAGTGTTTTTGCTGGAATCCTAGCTTTCTTATTGTGCCAAATGAATTTAAAGATCTGAGCCTGCAAGTCACTTATCTCCGCTCTATCTATGGGTATGGGGAGTGTCTGGAAAAGGTATAAGAGCCTGGGCAAAGGGTTCATCTTCACGCTATAAATTCTTCCAATCCATGAGATCCCGAATGTCGCCCATTCCTTCAGCTCTCTTCTCAAAGATTGCAAGAGTTTGGGATAATTTGCTTTATATAGTGATTTGACCTCCTTCGTGAGATTAACTCCCAGGTATTTAATCATTTTGGGTTGCCAATTCAGATTGAAGTTAATCTCTACTAGTTTTTCGGTAGTTTTGGGGAGGTTTAGGCTTAGCGCCTCTGATTTTGATTGGTTGATTTTAAACCCCGAAACTGAGTTGAATTTGTCCAGGAGGTCAAAGAGGTTGGGTAGGGAGACTAGGGGCTTTGACAGTGTCAGGATAACATCATCGGCGTATAACGCGGTTTTGTACTCCTGAGACTGAATGTGGATTCCCGTGATGTCTTTATTGCTGCGAATGTGATTTGCAAGTGGTTCCATGCATAGGGCGAACAACAGTGGCGAGAGTGGGCAGCCCTGTCTTGTACCACTTTTAATGTGCAGCGAGTCTGACGGGTACCCTTGATGGATTACCCGCGCTGTTGGATTTGTGTACAGCGCTTTGATTGCCCGTATTACCGTTTCCCCCATTCCAAATGCTGCAAGCGTGGCATCCAGGTATGGCCAGTCGATTCTGTCAAAGGCTTTTTCCGCGTCTAAGCTTACAATCATCCCCGGGATCTTGTTGGCATTTATGTAATCTATAGTATCAATTATCCTTCTAGTATTATCGGCCGCTTGCCTACCTGCGATAAAGCCAACCTGATCTGGGTGAATCAGCCTAGGCAGAATCGAACTCAATCTATTGGCCAGTAATTTGGAGTAAATTTTAATATCTGAGTTAATTAAAGATATTGGCCGATAGCTTGGACAATTGGTGGGATCTTTGCCCTGTTTATGGATCACTGAGATGGACGCTTGCAACATCATGTCTGAGAAGGAGCCCCCTGTCAAAATATGGTTGAACATCCTCAGCAAATGCGGGGACAGGATTCCTATGTATTTTTTATAATACAGGTTAGAGAATCCATCTGGGCCTGGAGCTTTAGCAGGTTTAAGATTAACAACTACCTCTTTTAGTTCCTCCGCTGTGAACTCCTTACCTAGGAACTCCCGCTCCAACCTTGTCAGTTTTGGTAGGTTTGCTTTGGCTATAAATTCGCCTAAAGCCTTATTTGTTTTAGCGTTATGCCGAACCTTCTGGCCATCGTATAGCTTTGCATAGTATGCTCTAAACTCCTCGACTATGTGTTTGGGATTGGCTATTATCTCTCCCGTTCTAGTCTTAATCGCATGGATTGTGTAGTTGTGTTGTTTATTGCAAATTTTCCTCGCTAGCATGGTATCTGGCTTGTTCGATTTTTCAAAAAATTTCCTCTTTGTCCAACTCAGTTCTTTCTCAGCCTGGGAAGTGAGGAGGATGTTAAGCTCTATTCTAACGTCCTTCAACTCCTTCAATGTATCTGCGTTCCCGGATTGGATATGTTGTATAGAGAGCTCATGGAGCCTCTCCCGTAATAATTTTGTTTTGGCTTCCCTCACTTTTTTCTTACCCGCTGCTATGCTTATCAGGACCCCTCGCATAGTAGCCTTGTGAGCCTCCCACAAGGTGACGTGAGATTCCACACTGCCGGAGTTAGCTTTAAAAAATTGTGAGATCTCGGTTTTAATTCGTTGAGCGGTCTCTGGGATCTTTAATAAAGACTCATTTAGTTTCCAGTTTGCTCCCGGGCTGATCAGCTTAATCTGGGAGCACCTCAGCTCAATCGGTGCATGATCAGACCATGAAATATCATGTATCCCTGAGTAGGTGATCTGAGGGACCAGTCTAGCAGACACCAAAAAATAGTCGATCCTGCTGTAGCTGTCGTGTGGGTTTGAGTAGAATGTGTAACTCCGCTCCCCAGGGTGTTGTTCCCTCCAAATATCCACCAGCTGATTCTCTCTGATCCCCTGTCGGAGAGCTGTGACCCCGTCCACTCTGTCACTATGTTTCGTCTGTGTTCTGTCCATATCTGGGTCCAACCGTTTATTAAGGTCCCCCGCGAGTACTATACTGCCCTCTGCGACCCTGCTTAGGATGGCGAAAAAGGATCTAAAGAACTGCGGGTCATTCTCGCACGGGGCATAGATTGAGGCCAATGTCAGTTTACTGTTTTGTGTCGTCCCTATCAGAATCAGATACCTGCCTCCCACATCCCTTTTAATCTTCTCTATTTTGAATGGGAAGTTATTGTGTAGGAGTATAGCCACCCCCTTCCTTTTTTCTCTTGCTGAGGCTAAGTAAAACTGTCGGTATTGGGCATCTAAATATTTGGGGTTATGTCTGGCCCGGAAGTGTGTTTCCTGTAGGAACAAAACATCTATTTTCTTTTTCTTATATTCAGAAAAGGCAACCCTCTGCTTCTGCGGACTATTAAAGCCTTTCACATTTTGGGATAACCAGGTTACAGACATTGGGGAGTGTGTATAGATCTGCTTACCCTATTCTGTGCCCTCATACGGGTGATTTTGCCGGACGATGGCTGAGATTCCTTTAGACAGCGTGACTCCGAATGCTCCTGCAGTCGCTCCATGTGGGGGGTCGGGATAGGGGGGAGGGGGATACGCACAAAAACAGACAGGGGAGACAACACAACATGTGGTATAGACAGCATCACAATAGACAACAATATAAACTGTTCTGAGCTTATGCCAGCCCTTGCTGGTTTGAGCTCATGTGCCCGGGGACCCCGTGGTCTTGCGCCCACCTCACCGTTCATCACTGCAAGGCTCCAGTTCTGGAGACAGTCCACATTCCCCGGGTCTTGCCCACCTGACCCCAATGTATCTAGGTTAGTGTGGTTGAGGCCCATGCCTACTACCAGGAGAGCGGAGCTACCTCCTACCCCCCCGCGCTGTGGAGCATTATCTGATGTGTCACTAAATACCCACATAAAGTATACCATTAAGTAACTCTACCACCCAGCTTTCCTGGGAAACCCAACTTGTTTCGAAACTTCAACTTCAACTTGAAACTTTATCTTCTTTCCCCCCCCCTCCCCCCTCCACTCCCTTGATTGGGATAATGAACCTGTTGTGCTACCCCTGTTTTAACTCATTTAGCTGCCTATCCTCTTTCCTGTGTTGTTATTTGTAATTTTGTTTTCCCTGCTTTTGTAATTTTGACTCCTCCTTTGTGCTTTCTTTACCATTCCCCTTCCACTCTCTGCCCTCAGTTCCCTCTCCTTGCCCTCTCTCCCCCCTCTTACCCTCTCCTCATCTGCCCTCCTTCTCAACCTCCATCCACCCCCCCTCCCTCCTCTCCCTCTATCTGTGGAGCCTAATGCTCCGCGTGTCAGCAGCTTCTGCCGTCTCCCCCTGCTGTGATATGGGGCTGCCTTGCCCAGTGTGTCGCCAAGCCTCTCCTCTGGCTCCCCTCCCCTTGTCTCAGCGCCCCCCTCCCGCTGGCCGACGGGACCCTCGGCTGAGGAGTGCGCGTACCTCTGCCTCGGGTCCTCGGCAGTTCTCCCCTTCCCTTCCGGGTGGCGCGCCGATGACGTCATGTCCGGGCGCGCCGATGACGTCATATCCGGGCGCTCTGTTCCGGCCGACGTCAGATCCTGCTGCATGCGGATCGGGTGAGTGGGGCCTCCCTCTTCCTCTGCTCCTCCCGAAACTCCGCCCCCGCTTCCTCCCCTCCCTCCCACTTGCCTGGCAGCAGTCTGTTCGCGCCATTTGCAGGGGCGCCATGTTTCCCCGGGAGAAACTCCCGCTTCTTCCCCGGCTCCTCAGTGTAGCTGCAGAAGGCGCCATCTTGGGGGCCATTATCCCCTGACAGTAATACGATGCTTCTTATGCTGCTAACGGGGGACCGCCATCTTTCATTACACAGGAGGATAACTTGAGAGCTGCTTCAAACTGCAGCAACAGGTTGGAAAAAGAAACTTAGTCTCTATAGCCAATAACTGTCACTTCTAGGGGGCAACGTGTCCTCTAGGAGAATTGGGGGTATAACTAGGGGGTAATATCCAGTCCAATCTCCCCTCCCGACCTTAGGGTTTGTTTTTATTGTTGGTCTTCCTGTTCTCGGCCGCCCTGCTCACTCGTGTCCAGGAGGTTTCTGCAATCGGGCGCTGCTCTGATTGCTGCGGGAGCTTGTCCCCAACTCCTAAGGATTGCAGGAGTGCTGCCCCCTCCTCAAGATGCCTTATGGTGCGGGCTTTGCCATCCTTAATGACGAGGAGTCCAAAGGGAAAAACCCACCTATAACGTATGCCCCTCTCTCTCAGTATTTTTGTAAGGGGCTGTAGTGCCTGTCGTCTGTGTAGAGTAGTGGGGGAGATGTCCTGGTAAACAGCCAGCTTCACTCCCTCGAATTGGAGGGTGGGGGATGCCCTTGTGATTTTACTAAGCGCCTCTTTTATTTTAAAATAGTGAATGCGCAGGATGACATCACGTGGGGGATTGTTGGGAAGAGGTTTCGCTCGCAAGGCACAGTGACATCTGTCCAGTTGGAGCTCAGAAGGGGACTTATCTGGCAGCAGGGACTCCATCCACCTCTCCACAAAGTCCTCGATGTCCGTGACCTCCTCAGGTATGCCTCTCAGCCGGAGATTGTTCCTTCTGTCCCTGTTTTCTCCGTCCTCTTGCTTCTCTTCCAGCTCGAGCAGCCTTTGTTTTATGTGATTTAATTCTTGTCCCGTGTGCTGGTGACACTCCATAGAGACATCCATCTGCTGCTCCAATTCGTGGGTGCGTTCTCCTATGCCCTGTATGTCCTTGCGCAGCCCATCTATTTCACTACGGAAAAAGTCTTTTATTTCCGTTAGGAACTTAGTCATGTCCTTCCTTAGGACGGGCTGCATCCCCGCATCCTCCTCTGGGTCTCCTCTGCCCTGCGTGGAATCTGTGTCAGAACTCCCCCCTGCAGACATGGCCATCTCGTCCCTGGCCTTTACTTGCTCTGTGTGCCAGAAATAGGATCTCAAATCCAGGGACTTTCTCTTCGTGCTTTTTGTCGTGGCCCGAGTTATGGGCATAGCCGCCGCTTCAATGCTGCTGAGGGTATATTTTGCGCTGAGTTTGGGTGGGTTTTTCTGGTATTTATTTATATAAATGCGCTGGGGATCGGAGGAGCTCTCAGCTTAAGCAGCCATCTCCCAGTCCGTCGCACATGTGCCTCGCACTCCTAGGCTTTTAAAACTTAACGTTTAATTTGTAAATGGAATAAAATAAGTTCTAAACATAAAGTGATGTTAATAACTACATATAATGTACATTGGCGGGAGGGAATGAGGAGATGATAGATGGCCAGAATATATAGTATGGTATGCTAATGCCTAATAGTACAAAGCAAAAGGAGTGATACCTAATAGGCCTTGATTGGGGAGTGGGTTACTCAGCTGGAAGAGCTCAGAGGTGCTTGCCCTGTGTATGTGTATTGTGTGTCATGTGGCATAGCGTACCGAGCACCCAACCTGTATTGATAAATAGCCCAAATCAGTGTGCAGCTACTAAATATAATATTTTAGCTAATAGATATAATCACTGTATGTGCAACTCAATGACAGGTTGGTGGTACGTGGATTGATTCTGCGCCCAATGACATTTAACAATCACTCTACACAGATAGTATATCCGGCAAGCTATTAATAATAAAAGACCAGGATAAGCTGATACTAAACACTCTGCTAGGTGTTAAAGCAGTAACTAATTGTTGCTGTGGTTATGGAGCAAGCCGTCAATTAATAATCAATACTGTGAATAATTGTCCTTAGCAAAATCCCTGCACACATAACCTTCTGCCAATTCATAGAGCCATCTATACATGAATAGGTGTCAGTGTGCAGCAGATGCTGGCAGTCTAGCAGTAGTGAAGTTAGATATGCATTAGATCGCAACAGTTGCAATTAAATCCCTGCTAGCTACAAGGCAGAATGACACAGTGTATCACAGTACAGAGACAGGCTATAACAAGAAACCACTGAGCGAGTAGAGCCAGTTTAGGCCTGGACGCGATCGCATTAAAAGGAGCACCAGCAGAGAACACAGACACAAAGTAATGATACTACCCGTCTCTCTCAATTCCCTCGCGCTGACGTCACCACGCCAAAACGCCCTACGCGTTTCCCTCCTTGACGGAGATTCTTCAGGGGCGAGTGATAACCAGCTGATCTCAGAAGCGTGTTTATATAGCGTCATGGGTTGCCATAGCAACCCGCGGGCCAATAGAGGGCTTACTCAACGCTTATACTGATCAGTAGGGAACTGTATGTCAGAACAGCGGTTATTAAAGCGGTACACACTAATTTCAAACAATATAGTGATAACTAATAAAGGTTTAAAAGAATCACCAGCATATGGGACATGGGCTTATGTATGAGGACATATACTGCACCGACACACTTTATTCGAGCAAATACCCGGTATGTACCTGGCAGATACCTGGAATGCGCCGCTCCTCACCTCTGACAAGCCCCGTTGCATTTGCCTTCCCAGCCTGGGTTCATGCCTGGCTGACGGGCGGCTGATCTGTTAAATGATAATGATTAGGATTTAATAGGCTGCAATGCTTCGCGTGTCTACCAGATGGCATAAATTCATGAATTGTAATGCAGTATATATATATGTACTGTGCAGTATTGCAGCCAGCGGAAATAAAATGCTTCAATCCCTGCCGGAAAATAACTCAATGCACTCGGGCAGAAAACAGTCACAAACCTCAATACACCCGGGTATACCCGAATTCGTGGGACTAGCCGAGCTCGAATAAAGTGTGTCGCCAGTGTATGGGGCTTGTGAACCCATACCGAATTGGCAGATACTGATTAGCCGTTCAGTGATATGTAGCAAAGCTTAGTCATAGCAGGCTGGAAGTATTTAAACACGTACTGAATTGAATGCATATTAAACTTTACTTAGTCCATAATCAAAGATGTACTTGCTTGCTTGCCAGTAAAGTAGGGAGTACAGACAATAAATAGCAGGTATATAGTTGAGACATATTGTGGATATATAAACATGATGTCAATCTCCACAGATGATCAAATAAATGGAGTATATGTAAATCCCTCATTTAACCCTTGAGGGTATAATGTTTTTAATTTGTATATCCATTCAGCCTCACGTTTTAATAGTCTGTTATTTATGTCGCCACCACGTATATTGTTTTTAAGGCTCTATGAATTGGCAGAAGGTTATGTGTGCAGGGATTTTGCTAAGGACAATTATTCACAGTATTGATTATTAATTGACGGCTTGCTCCATAACCACAGCAACAATTAGTTACTGCTTTAACACCTAGCAGAGTGTTTAGTATCAGCTTATCCTGGTCTTTTATTATTAATAGCTTGCCGGATATACTATCTGTGTAGAGTGATTGTTAAATGTCATTGGGCGCAGAATCAATCCACGTACCACCAACCTGTCATTGAGTTGCACATACAGTGATTATATCTATTAGCTAAAATATTATATTTAGTAGCTGCACACTGATTTGGGCTATTTATCAATACAGGTTGGGTGCTCGGTACGCTATGCCACATGACACACAATACACATACACAGGGCAAGCACCTCTGAGCTCTTCCAGCTGAGTAACCCACTCCCCAATCAAGGCCTATTAGGTATCACTCCTTTTGCTTTGTACTATTAGGCATTAGCATACCATACTATATATTCTGGCCATCTATCATCTCCTCATTCCCTCCCGCCAATGTACATTATATGTAGTTATTAACATCACTTTATGTTTAGAACTTATTTTATTCCATTTACAAATTAAACGTTAAGTTTTAAAAGCCTAGGAGTGCACTACGAAATGAGCTTCTAGTTGTTTAGTGGTAGCAACAAATATGCCTTCACTTCTCAGCTGAAGTTAAAATATTAAAAAAGTGGTATTTTTATTATGGGAACCCATCCTTGCACTTTTTTCTGGCTTGGCCAGTTTTGGACCTAGTGCTCTGTTTTTCTCCCTTCTTGCTCTATACATATAATTACATAATTTACATTTAGAACAAGTATAACTTCCTTTTGGTAGATTTCTTAAAGGAGTTTTTATTGTGGAGAACATACTTGTTGAAACATGATTTGCAATGGTCTTAGCCTTTCTGAAGACGAACTTCGGCCCTTCTTCATAAATTGAATGTAAGACTGGGTCTGCAGCTAACACTCCCCAATGTTTCTTAACTATACTCTTTATTTGATTAGCTTGATTATTATGTTGCATAATAAAGAGTGTGGATTGAGAGTGCGAGCCGAGTCCTTTTTTAGTTCTACCCAAAAGAAAAGTTCTGTCCATCTCTTGGACTTCAACAAATGTTTTATTAAGATCCTGCCTAGAGTAACCTCTGGCCTCAAAACGCTCCATCAGGTCATTGGATTGAGTGAGAAAATCCTCATCATTTGTACATATTCTTTTGAGTCTAATAAGTTGACCCTTTGGTATCCCCTTTATGAGAGATCTAGGGTGGCAGCTGTCAGCCCACAAAAAAGTATTGCGTGAATTAATTTTACGATAAACGGTAGTGATAATATTTTTGTGCATATCAATGGATAATAATAAATCCAAAAACTGAATATGGTGAAAATCATAATTTTTGGTGAAGTGCAAATTTAAATCATTATTATTAAGGTACTCAGTGAATAAAAAAAGTGAGTGCTCATCCCCATTCCAAATAAAAATAAGAACATCAATATACCGCCTATAAAAAGTGATAGAGTGTCTATAAGTATCATACGCTCATAATATATATTTTCTTTAACTGTGCACGCAATGTCTTGTATATAATGTATACCCTGTTCATTTATATAACTGTACTTGTAACCATGTATTATTTGTTTTACTCTGTGCCCAGGACATACTTGAAAACGAGAGGTAACTCTCAATGTATTACTTCCTGGTAAAATATTTTATAAATAAATAAATAAGGATTTCTATCTCCAAACACATGGACCGACTCCCACCAACCTAGAAAAAGGTTGGCATAGGAGGGGGAAAAACTTATGCCCATGGCGGTACCACGTGTTTGGAAATAGAAATCCCCGTCAAACATAAAATAATTCTGTGTTAACAAAAATTGAATTGCGTTTAAAATAAATGTGCTCTGTGCAGATGAAAGATCAGAGTGTTGTAAATAAAATCTGACAGCCGCCAACCCGTGCTCATGTACTATCACAGTGTACAATGATGTAATATCAAGAGTAAGCCAAAATAAAATTATTTTCCCACCAGATGGAGCCGAGTTGGGCAAGAAGATCTCCACTGTCCTTGATGTATGAAGGCAGTGACTGGACCATAGTCTGCAAAAAATGGTCAACATATCTTGGTACACCATCTCCAAAAGATCCAATGCTAGAGACAATTGGCCTACCAGGCAGGGAGACCAATGTCTTATGGATCTTTGGGAGATGGTGAAAAATCAGGATAATGGGATAGGAACGAAACAGAAATTCTAATTCTCTTGCGTCTAGGGCCCCCAATACAGAGCCATCATCCAAGAGAGTGGAAAGGAAGGAATGGTCCTTGAGCTTTTTTCATGATGTCCAGCTTTTTGCAATAAAATAACTTTTATTCATCACGCTTGTGTTGGTTCTCTAGGAAGTAGTGACCATTCCTTCCTTTCCACTTTCTATGCTACGTTTTTTGAATGCAGCACACAGGAGTCTCTATCTGCAGCAGGTGATCATTCATCCACGGAGGAGGCTGTCACACGCCGGAAGACATCGCACACCGACTCCCCGGCCTCAGCACAGCTGATTGCTTCTTGGACGCGGCCCCAGGACGACCTGTGCGTGCATACGCACCATCACGTGGGTCCCCAGACCAGCACAGCCGTCTGCAGAGGCGCAGCTCCCATACCAAGCACACCGGTGAGGTGAGGGGCTGGCTCGCAAGCCAGAGAGCAGTGCAGTGGTGCCTTCTGCCGGTGTCTCCCGTAGGAACGCCATACACGTGAGATCTCCAGCCACGGTGTACCCGACAGCCGTTTATGGTTTATTACGGGACACTACTTCAGTCCACAACTTGGCCGGAAGGGTTGGTACTGGTACCAGTCGGTAAGGTTAGCATTATTGGGACTATTCATGGGTCACAGTTGTTATGACGGTGGTCACATTTTCCTGTGCCCTTTGTCCACATTTGCTCATTAACCACCGACTGGTTTATTCATACTAATATAACCACCCCACGTTTATATCATATGCACTTTATACCTTATACCTGCTTGGAGACTCCAATCCTAAGTTACACCTGGACAGTGATTGCATATCACAATACATATGATTGTTTAGCATTTGGAATACAGGAGTTCACTCTCCATTTCTTCTGGACATCATCCAAGAGAGTTCTCAACTCTCTAAGGAAGGTTGCAGTGGGGTCTCCACTTAGAAAATATAAGAGGATTTGTCGTTAAGTTGACGAAGTGCCTCAGTTTTGTAATCTACCTTATGTAACACGACAATTGCTCCCCCTTTGTCCGTCCCCTTGATGACAAGGGAGTTGTTGGCTTTCAAGGTATTTAATGCCAATCTTTCAACATAAGTGAGATTATCCAACCTATGCTGTAAAGGCGATATAGAAAAAGTTCAACCTCTAGACAAAAGGGACAAATCACGCTCTATACAGTAAGTTGCTCAAAGGTGGTAAGACAATTGCCATTTATGTGTAGCGGGTAAAAAAAGATTTGTTTCTAAAGCCAGAGGCCTGTCTGCCTAAAAAGGAAGAAGGAACATCAGTATCATCAATATTCTCAATAATCAAATCCTTCATGTCCTGTAAACAACAGTGTTCTTTAAAACTAAGTTGTTTTACCTCCAGAGTATTACCAGAACAGTTTAATGAAGAAGCATTCTCATTGTTATTTGATGAAGGTTGAACACCATTAGTTTTCTGGCTATAAAACCTTTTAAGTGTAAGCTTGCGTGTGTATTTGTGAAGATCAATTATGGTGTCAAACAGTTTAAAGTCACTACAAGGAGCGAATTTCAGGCCCTTATCCAGAACCGATAACTCATCCTGACTAAGAATAGTGTCAGAAAGGTTGATGATTCCAGTATGTTCAATTAAAAGTTCTTCTTTCTTTTCTGTGGATTTTTTATAGTTCCTTTTTTGGCTTCTCCTTGTGCATCTGTAGTGACCCTGTTTTTTGACCCGAAGAAGGTTCTAGACTCATACTCAGCGTCCCTTTGATAATTTTGGTTTGATGAAGACCCTCCTCTGTAAACTTTTTGACATTCATCCTATGTGAGTTTATTCCAGTTGGTCTGCATTTTCATTTGAATACTGAATTGATGCCATAGTATTGCTCCATGGAATTTGATGTTTTACTAGTACTGGTCACCGGCAGGTGTTATGATTGTATCCTTACTACTGTGCTTTGTGGGATTATAATATACCAGTTATACATCTTTTTGGGACAATCATCTCTTCGGCATAGATATATACTCAAGGGGTTAATTATTCCAATCATTCTGATTATGAATTCATCATCTTTAATGCTGTTTTTCCTACCAGAGCACCATACAAATTTTTTTTCACATTCCCAGCCATTCACTGATGTCTGGTAATGTTAAAGCTGCTCTATTGAAATCTGAAACTCACCAGCCCTCTCATCCCCTGCACCCAATCGTTCAATTTACCCGGCCTTATAGATTGTACGCTCCTTGAGGCAGGGCCTCTTCTAACACAACACATTGCAGGAATTTCCTACCTCTCTAACACACAATTCTAATCTTGTCTGTAAATGTTACATATGCCCATAATCGTGTCTCTTACAGTCCATGAAATGTTAGTGAAGTGAATGTATAACTTCTCAGCTTTTAATGTAACCATGTATTGTTATTATAACTCTGTGTCCAGGACATACTTGACAACAACAGGCAATTCTCAATGTATTTCTTCCTGGTAAAACATTTGATAAATAAAATAAATAGATTAAAAGTGGAATTAATTACTGGTAGATTAATAGAGCGCAGATCTCTGCAGAAATGAGTTATAGATGGAGGTGGAGAAGGGGAGCAGTGAGAGAAAGAAAATTAGATGAGATAATGGGCAGAGAGAGTAAAAGGTGAAATGGAGAAAAGTATTTTCTGAAAACCAGGTCCACGCCAAAAGAAGAAGTTAGAGAGAGAAAGCGGGAAGCCCAAGGGGGAGATTGGTTATCAATATGATAGTTGGTCACTAAGGACAAGAGTAGGGGAGTCAGAGGAGACAAAGAAGGAGAGCCAGGATTCAAAGTGAGAAAGAAAAACAGAAGAGGGATGAGTAGAGGTAGATGGGTGATAGATGACGCTATGTGGAGAGAGAGAGAGGAGAAAAAAGCACAGTAGCACAGTACTGTACACATTAGAATTCATTCATTTTATTGCATTTAATTGCACACAATCCATGAAATTCAAACAAAGCAACCGCGATAAACACGTGTGCCGGGGGCGATTGGCCACATTAATGCCGCGTGGAGTACAGCAGCGCACATGAAAACGACTCCGTGATTTGTTCGAATAACGGCCAATGCATTTGTAGATGCAGACATCCTCAGTGATCTTCCAGTTACAGTGGAGGCAAACCTCTCTTCTTTACATTGGTCCAACAAATGTAATGATTTCATCCTCCCATCTTACTTTGGTTGTTGACTAGGTCTTTTTACAGTATATGCCTTAGAATCCAGTCCAGTACCATCTTTGTCAAACAATAAACATTTCTTCTTGAGATACTGTATGTCATGCAAACTACCATATTTATTTCTCCACAGTTGCGATGGTGTCACAGGCTTTTTTTGTTTCTGAATGCATTCATTATTTTTCCTGTAAGTGGGTAATACCTAGTGTAGCATAATATTCTCCACACTTCTTTCTGTTTTATGAAACTTCCGAATTATCTTCAAATTTATGGTCCAAGTTTCACATCCATAGTTAGCACATGTTAGCACCCTGTTTAAATACTTACCTCTTGAGGCACAGTGGAATGTTCCCTTGAAAGACTAGTTCTTCCAAATGTGCTCTATCCCATCTTCATAATCCCATTGATTTAATACTGAAAGTCTAATGCATCCATTAGCTCTATTCCATTTATTTATTGAACATCCCTTCGGTTTTGCTGAGATTCAAATGGAAGCCCACCGGCTCACTTGCTTCTCCACGTTCTCTGATTTGTTAATGTAGCTCTTCTGGACTTCAGACAGAAAAAAATGTTATCTGCAAATCGTAGGTCACATGTTGTGAATAGCTTTGGTGCATGGTGTCCCCTCATCGCACACCCTTGCGAATCCTTAATATACTTGTATCTTCATGTAGTTAATTAATAATTACGTTAACCTAATGCTTGAATATATATGAAATAAATATATTCATATTTCCCTCCAAAAAAATAAAGAATTGAATGTAGAAACTTGCTATTTGAGGAAATGTTCTTTACCAACAGAGTCCTAACTTTAAACCCATACACGAATACACAAATGCCTGTTATTACTAGGCATTATATAAGCAGTTGGGGCTTCTAACACATTTTACAATGTACAGTACACCCTGTCACGGTTGTGCTCGCCACAAACCAGGGTCGGACCGCGAGGCTGAGGTGGGGTTGTAAAACCTTAGACCTTAGACCTTAGACCGCGCAGGCTGATCCGGATTGCGAAGTTCGTAGTCATACGTAGCAGGATCAGGATAGGAGAAGACAGCATCGTCGTTGTACAAGCCAGGGTCAGGAAAGGAGACGTCAGAATAAACATTGTCCAAGCAGGAGTTCGGCAACAGGGAGTCAGGAAAGCCCCGCTTAAGCTTAGGAGCGCGGGGGTGGCCTCTGCGCGTGCGGCGACCATGGCCTATGGTACTGGTCTCAGGAGGTGGAAGACAGACCAGATTTACACACCGCCTAGCTGCACGGTTAAACCAGTGCCACAGCGCAAGAGTCCTGAGCGGGCTAGGGAATCCTCTGTAGCAGCGCAGGAACCAGGACACGGCCTCTCTAGATTAGGGAAAGAGTAGGCCCCAGGAACCAGGAAGCTGTAGATACACAGGGAAACCTCCGCTTCAGTGCAGGAATCCAGGAGACTGAAGGACGCAGGGGCGAAACCTCCGCTTCAGTGCAGGAATCCAGGAGGCTGAAGGACGCAGGGACAAAACCTCTGCTTCAGCACAGGAGAACAGGAAGCTGAAGGACGCAGGACGGAACCTCCGCTTCAGCACAGAAGAACAAGCGGGAGCTTGAAGGAAGCTGAAGGACGCAGGGCGGAACCTCCGCTTCAGCACAGGAGAACAAGCGGGAGCTTGAAGGAAGCTGAAGGACGCAGGACGGAACCTCCTCTTCAGCACAGGAGAACAAGCAGGAGCTTGTGGCAGAACAGGTAGTGACATCCGGTAAGGACTATGCTCGGCAGGGAGCATTGTGGGAACATAGTACTTAAAGGCCAGCGGACCAATCCCTGGCGGGGGGTGTGAAGGTCCTGCTCCAATAAGTGAATACAAGGCTGGATTGCAGTGATAGATTGCACAGCTGCAGTACATACCAGAGGGAGTGTGTGGCAGTATAGCTTTGGTGAGTGAATCCAGGCTGCAGTAATATCAGGTGAAGAGTTCCAGGACTGCACCGGTCTGCAAGGTAAGGCAACCAGTAAGCGGATTCCTTACAGTACCCCCCCCCCCTTCACGCGAGACCTCCGGGCGAACATGAGCACTCATAGAGTTGGAGGACCGGGAATTGTTGCTGAACCGTCTAGGATTGGAAGTAGAGTCGTGGTCCCGAGACTCGTGGTTAGTCCTTAGTGTAACCCCACCCCCCGGTGAGAACTGCGGCCAGACAGGGCCATCCATGGGTCTCGGGGACATCGAGTTGTTCCTAAAGTTCTTTAGGTGGAAAGGGAATCCGTAAACGAGCAGTTCTTTGGTGAGTACAGTTCTAGGGTATGATAGTGGTGGAAGAAACATCCTTGGTATGTGGCTCGCCCCGCAAAATGTCTTGGAAATCCAGGGCTGTGAAGAACCAGAGAGTTCCAGAGCAGAAACGGCAGAAGAGCCCCCACTGGAAGCCCAGTCTTTAATAAAGGAACCGGAATCTAGGATAGGCGGCCCTGATAGTTGATCGAATACGCCAGGAGGAACCTCGGAACAGAAAAAGTCTTGGCTGACCACTGCATGTTGGAATTTGTGAGGAATTTTTCCTCTAGAAGTCTCCCAGGTAATGATTAATGAGGGTATAGGCTGGGTGGAAGCATCTCCCGGTATTGGTATGGAAGGTGACAAGGCAAGCAGTAAACCAGGCATAGAGACCGAAATCTTGGGATAGGTACAGCGTATTTCCAACTGATAGAAAATAACAGGGGCAACCGAAAATTCCAAGGGAAAAAACCATGGTTTAGCAGGAGCAGGGCAGCAAACAACAGAAGAGCTCTCCAATACTGGGACATCCTCAGTGGGAGATAGTATTGTCAGGGAATCAGGAACAGTCCTTGAAATTTTCATATCGGTAGCTTGAGAAAAAGGCAAAGCCCGGGTAGTGGCGGGAGGGAAACTAACATCAGAAGCTGAAGTCTGTACCTCAGTGACAGGGACCTGAGAGCCAGAAAGAAGTAAGTATGAACTATGAAAAGTCTTAATGACCAGCACCTTAGGAGTATAAGGAGTCTTTTCCGAAACTGCAAGGGCCCTAACCACAGGGGTACCTAATCTGACAAAAACATGAATAGGTGTGTCTTCTAGTGCAAAATCTCTGATCACAGGACTCCTAACCGATAGTGAGGGTGTCTGGGTTTGATTAGAGAAAAAATCAGATGTATTGATAAGTGACTTAGAAACAATTACTGAGGTTCTAGATTTGCTGGACGTGTGAGAAAAAATACCCTTTAAGACAGGAGCTTTAATTTCTTCCCAGAGTAACCCATGTTTGCTGGGGCATATTTAGACACAGTACTGAGGGACTGGGTTTCAGCAAAGGCAGGACAGCTAAATAGCTCAGATTTAAACCCCAGGACTTGTAATATAGGCATGGTGACCTCAGACAGTACTAAGGGAGTGACCACAGATATGCTGATCCCTGGAGAATTACCCTGGACAGAGAAATCAGGGGGACCCCCAGTCAGGATAATCATTGTAGGAAGAGCTTCAGAATCAGAAGGAGAATCATTACCTCTCAGAGTCTCAAAACTAGTAAGACACAATTCAGCGAAAAGGGAAACAGTGTGCAGGCTTTTTACTAATCTATATGAAAAAGCGTCACTTTTGGGCGAAAACCGTGCGTCAGCAAACATTCCTGGGAACACAATATGAACCCCAGGAGGGACATACAGACTACTGTATGCTTTTAACCCTAAGCTTAAAGAGGAGGAGAACTCAGACAGTACACGGGGGTTAATCATAACTGTACTGGTCTCTGAAGTAGGTATTTGGTAAGGAATGTCTGGGAAACCAGAAATTACTGCAGACTCCATAATGTGGGAACTATGCGCTGAAGCAGGGATCACCGCTATCTGGGCGACAGGCTGGTTCAGTGAAATACCCGGGAGAAGGAACTCTGCGACCAAGCTTAGGGAAAAACCTGACTCCTGACTGCATTTATCAGGAACCAGAACTTTAGCCGAAGTCTCCGGAGGCGATACTGCGGAAACTTGAGCTGAAGCAGGGGATTTATAGCAAAGAATATCTAAGGACTCCATACGGTTATGGAAATCCCTCAATGCAACCTCTGCTGTCTGACTTGGGGACTCATTCTCTGAGGCTAAAACGAAGGCATTAACTTGGAGGCAGCAAGAATTTACAGCTGTTAATGCAGACAGTGCCTGAGAGTAGAACATAGGTAATCTTCTCTCTGTATTAGGAAAGACAAGGAATATCTCCTCTGGAGCTAGGGGCGTGACCATGGCTGACAGAGAACTGGGATTTACCAAAGGAAACTCAGAGAGCTGCCCCACAGGGGTTAATACAGAAATGACCCTGGGAAAAGAACTTAGGGATTCTCTCTCTGACGGGGAAAGCGCACAGGACTGCCTAGCAGAGATTAAAGCTGGAAAACCCTCAAGACCTGGAGTGACAGATTCGGAGTTAGAAATAGGGGAACTAAGGGACTTATTCTCTGATACTAGAACCTTAGTGTTGGTTAGTGAAACATATGTATCCTCCAGGGGAGCCTCACAGGACTGATCGGCAGGGGTTAATGTAGATATATCATTAGTGTCAGGGAACCCGGGCACACAATCAGAGCTAAGGACTGTGGCAGTTACTACGTTAGGAGATATTGCTAATGGGTCCGTTTGGTCATCTCCCGGAGAGGGAGATACGTCCCCCGGTTTAGCGACAGGACTGGCAGCAGAGGAAAACCGCCAGAGGACGGTGTTAGCGGCCAGGGGGCGATCCTGTTTTAACAAGTAACCGTCCAATGCCAAGGAAAGTACATGCAGCGTGTCGTGAGCGAGAGCCACCATGACGGAAGGGTCCGGGAGTACTACAGGAATGTCCAATGATAAAGCCAGGGCATTGAGTGTACTACAGGCGTTGACCAGTTCCACAGGACTCACCTTATCCCCAGTTAAAGGGGAATCAGGGGAGAAAACACTGTTTTCACTGGCCAGAACACTGGCCAGATACTGTTTTAAGTCTCTGAGGCAGTAAGCCTTACAAACCAGATCATTACGGCATTTCTTTTGCAAGGGAGTTAAGCCCTCCGACATAAACGGATCTTCCATCAGGGGTATTATATCGCACAAATAATCATTCTCAAACTGGGACTGGTCTACAGACCGGGACAGGTTTTTAGGAAAAAACTTACCAACCCACACCTCAGCGGGGTCCGAGTTTGTGTGGCCGAGCATACTGTCACGGTTGTGCTCGCCACAAACCAGGGTCGGACCGCGAGGCTGAGGTGGGGTTGTAAAAGCACCGACCTTAGACCGCGCAGGCTGATCCGGATTGCGAAGTTCGTAGTCATACGTAGCAGGATCAGGATAGGAGAAGACAGCATCGTCATTGTACAAGCCAGGGTCAGGACAGGAGACGTCAGAATAAACATTGTCCAAGCAGGAGTTCGGCAACAGGGAGTCAGGAAAGCCCCGCTTAAGCTTAGGAGCGCGGGGGTGGCCTCTGCGCGTGCGGCGACCATGGCCTATGGTACTGGTCTCAGGAGGTGGAAGACAGACCAGATTTACACACCGCCTAGCTGCACGGTTAAACCAGTGCCACAGCGCAAGAGTCCTGAGCGGGCTAGGGAATCCTCTGTAGCAGCGCAGCAACCAGGACACGGCCTCTCTAGATTAGGGAAAGAGTAGGCCCCAGGAACCAGGAAGCTGTAGATACACAGGGAAACCTCCGCTTCAGTGCAGGAATCCAGGAGACTGAAGGACGCAGGGACGAAACCTCTGCTTCAGCACAGGAGAACAGGAAGCTGAAGGACGCAGGACGGAACCTCTGCTTCAGCACAGGAGAACAAGCAGGAGCTTGTGGCAGAACAGGTAGTGACATCCGGTAAGGACTATGCTCGGCAGGGAGCATTGTGGGAACATAGTACTTAAAGGCCAGCGGACCAATCCCCGGCGGGGGGTGTGAAGGTCCTGCTCCAATAAGTGAATACAAGGCTGGATTGCAGTGATAGATTGCACAGCTGCAGTAGATATCAGAGGGAGTGTGTGGCAGTATAGCTTTGGTGAGTGAATCCAGGCTGCAGTAATATCAGGTGAAGAGTTCCAGGACTGCACCGGTCTGCAAGGTAAGGCAACCAGTAAACCGCGGAGCGGATTCCTTACACACCCACTGTATGAAAGGTAGTTTGCAAATGATCATACAGGAATTATAGAAATTTCTTTTCCTGTGAAAGCATTATTTTCAATGTTACAGTACTTTAATATCTTCTCTGATCTAATTTTGTTTTTGTTTTTTATTTTTTTTTGTCTGTACAGTACAGTATTTTCATTGTAATTAGGGTTGCACAATTTAGAGCTAGTAAATAAAAATTAGTATCAAGGTATTCATCTATATTACCAATTGTTTATTTTATTATATTGCTTACAAAAATTGTGCAGTACTGTAGTTTATGGAACTAGTCCCATTAAAACCCACAACACTGCCATTTCCCAAGTGAATTTTGCTTGTCTATTCCTCAACTTCACACATACATTTGTCACCATTGCCCTAATACTTAAGAGTTTACAGAAGAAAATACATTTTAGGTTAGATCATGCTAGCTTTGTCAAATGTTAGACTCTAGTGATTTGTGCTGGCAACGGATATTAGTAAATCATTTCCCTGTCAAGATGTTCCCCACAGAACTTTGAATTGTCAATGTCTCCTACTGAAATATGCATGATGAATTTATGTGTGATTGGGATGAAGGCCAGTTTAACAGATGAACACAAGTGTTTGAATGCCAAGAAATGTGTATAAAGTATACATATTAATAACTGTACTGTTATCCCCCCCCCCAAAAAAAAATTTCAGTCTTAAAAGGATATAATGATTTGAAGTTATAGGGCCTCATGCAGAGAGCATAGAATTTTAAAAATGGCGAATTTCATAAAAAGTAGCTTTTTTGGAGAGTTTTATTCTCCATATGCAGAAAAGTGCGAATTCTGCTATGTTTAACATGGATGCGTGTGGCGAGTTTAAATTGGCGAGATGCGCGCTTCAGAAACGTGTAAAAACAAATTCGCGCCTTTTTTTTCCCCTTTACTATAGGCGGCGAGCGCCATCTTGCCATATTTTCGTGGCGCGGCAAAAATGCGAGAATCGCGCCTTTTTTTGGCGCGAACAGCCGCTACTTGCCGTTCGCACCTCTCTGCATTCGGAGAGTTTTAAAAATGGCGCGATGGAGGTTCTCGCCAGCCGCGAGGCGAGTTTTAAAAATAGAAAAAAAAAAATGGCGCGTTTTTCGCAACTCGCCATTTTATGCCGTTTTCTGAAGGAAATTGAACAAAAAATGGCGAGTTTTGAAATAACGATGCTCTCTGCATGAGGCCCATAGTCATTTGTCTTCCCTATATAGTACTGTATGTCATATTTTTTATTTTGTATGCCAGTTAAAAATAAACAGTGCAACTTGGTACACTGTATAAATGAGCAGGTTACACTAAAAAGTGTGGACATTCTTGAGTAGCCCAATATCCCCATAAATATTAGGTTTACAGTACTTTGAGAGAAAGCTTTAAAGTTTTGCTAGGAAAGTTTACTTATGTAAATTCAACAAGCATTTGATACAGTTGACATGCATTCTTCAGCCTTTTAAATAAATGCGTAGATTTATGAGACTACTCTTAACTAATTAAGCCATACACCTTCAGTATTATAAAAATATGTCGTACTGTGTATTCTAGTGATTCAAAGCTCATTTTAAAAATTAAACCAGAAATTAAACATTGACAAGGAGAGTAATGAATCACCAGAAGGTCATTAAGTTATTGAAGAATCTGCAAAACTCATCAATTCAATTGCATAAATGATAGGGAAGAGTTTTTGCCAGAATAACTCATGTAGAAGCCATAGGTACTGCCTGTCCAAAATGTTGCCATACATAACCTGATTGAAACTTTTATCCGCTTGTCTGTATGATGAACATTGTGAAAAGATCTATGTATGTTGTAGACCTGAATTAAACAAATCTGCATGAATAATTAGCCAATGTTAGAGGAAGTATTTATGTGGGGAGAGCTGCAGAGGTTGCAGACTTACTAATGACGATTGAAGATCAACAAAAATGTATACAAAGATTAATGGGGCATCAAGGAGATCCCAGGGACATGGGTCCTGACTCTCACAAAGTATAAAAAGGAGAGAAACCCTAGAGGGGCTCTCATTCCAGCCTGGACTCAGAGAAATGAGGGTTACACCTGGGGAGGAGCCCCAACATGATCAACGTGGAAGCACCCAGATTGACCTCAAGAATGATAAGCATCAAGGCACCTAGGGAACTGTTGCAGAAAATCCTGTACTGTAGCTACTATACTTCTACAGTACTTTGGTCCTTGTGCAGAATCTTGGAAATATACAGCTGAAGTGCGTGTCCCTATGGACCATTGAGAATTGTGGAATACCCATCTTCTTGAAGCAGTCTCTCTGTACTGCTGATTCTTGCCTCCACTAGAGGAGACCAACATATTCCAATCTGCAGTAATCTCTGCTTCTGGTAGACTTTGAGTAAAGTTCTGCTTTTGCATTTCACCTTCTTTCAAAGAGAGAATGGAGTTGGATTCTATATTTTATTCAGTCTAAGGGCCTCATGCAGTAAGCGTTGATAAGGGAATTATCACCATTTTATAGCCAAAATTGGGTTTGAGATTCAGTAAGCGCCGATAAGTGCTTGATTTCGCCAGGTTTCGTAGCCGATTATTTTGTTATGGCCAGTCGGCTGCCGATAAGCCTGTTTTCGCCACTGATCGCCACTTTTTTAAATCGGCTGGATTCAACAAAAAAAATCAGCTTATCGGGGCTGATCGGCACTACGAAATTGAGATGTTATGGCCGATTTCTCCCGCCAACTAAAGTTGGCAGTTTGGACGGGAGAACGATCGCTAAGGCTGCCGGAACGGCACTTAGAAAAAAAAAATCTTCTGTACATCAATGGAGTCAATGGAGCGGGGACGTATAACAGTATAGTACTGTTTACGTTTCATTGCTCACAATACAAAGGGGATTTGCATTACAGTGTGGGGGGCATTCCCTGCATTGTGTCACAGCTGACGTGTATTATTTGCATAACATTATACTTTTACATGTTTTCAGCATTTGCGTGTCACATTACTCATCATGTGATGATGTGTCAAGGGAAAATACTATACTCAACTCTTAAAGGAGAACCTCACATCATATCACACATTTTACTGAATTGATCGACAATTGTTTACATGATGTCACACATGTCACACATGTCACACATACACAGTATATTCATGTTCCTTTACATTACACAATGCTTGTAATGTGTCACGCATCTTTAAACGTTCATGTACATCTAAATTCTCATGTTTACATCTAGGTTTGGTCCTCCCTATTTTCATGACGTCACTTATTGGACGCGCAATCACATTGCATGTTTACATTATAACCGTTGCATTACAAGCACTTCAACCTAACTTATACACACATGTACAGTAATTCATCATTGGGACACCTTGTAAACTCATTCTATAGCAACTATCCTCATTACAGAAATGCATGCATATGCACATGACTATTCATTGTTGGCAACATGTCACAATAACATGGCTAATTACACATGTTACACAAAACTTTTCCCACATCAATCTCAGCCTTTTTGTTTCATTACATGACTGACTCTTGCGTTCACAAGTTTTACATGCATTGCACATGCAACTATTTATTTGCAAGCAATGTTTGTACAAAGCTTCACCTCACATCATTGGCAAATATCATCATTCCCTGCAGAATACACACAACAACTGCACACAGCTTGCCACACAAGTACTTTATTATGTTAATGTAAAACCTTGCATTTTACTATGTCACCTGACATCATCACATACCTATTTAAAGGACGCCCATTACCTGCTCATTCACAGCTACTCATTTCAAAATGTTGAGATTGTTTAGGAGACGGAGGAACATTCTTTTCTATGACATGCTTGCTGATGAAGAGAATGACTTAGGGCAAGGGAGGGACACACCGAGGGACAGTGACAGGGACAGTGACGCGGATACGACAGGGACAGGGAGAGGGACAGGCCGAGGGACAGGGAGAGGGACAGGAGATCAGAGGAGAAAACAGAGGAGACAAGTTGTGCCTCGTCCGCGTCTGTACAGGGAGAGAACCCTGTTAGATGGGATGAGTGAGGAGGAGATTGTAAGTCGCTATCGTTTGAGTTCAGCAGCAATCTTATCTCTTTATCAGGAGATAAGGGGAGATTTAGATTTTTTCACAGCCAGAGGTCGTGCAGTCCCTGGGCTTGTTAAAATGCTGTGCTCATTACATTATCTTGCTTCCGCGTCATACCAGACAACTGTGGGTATAGTGGGCGGGGTCTCGCAATCTACATTCTCGCGGGCCTTGACCCAGTTTCTCTATGCACTCAATAGATGCGCTAGGAATTATATTCATTTTCCTACAGAGGCGACAGAGTGGCTGGAAGTCAGGACTGGCTTTTATAATATAGCAGGGATACCATGTGTGCTGGGTGCAATCGATTGCACACATGTTGCTTTGATTGCACCTAGTCAGAGTGAGCATGTGTACCGCAATCGTAAGCACTACCATTCACTCAATGTACAGGTGGTATGTGATGCGACGATGAGGATAATGCATGTGGTACCCAAATTCCCTGGTTCCAGTCACGATTCCTCTATCCTGAGGAACTCTTCAGTCTTCCATGCGTTCGAAGAGGGACATTTTGAACATGGTTGGCTGCTGGGTGAGTACACATTTACATGTTATAACACAAAACACATTTTTATTTAGGAATGTTGGCATTGTACCATTTGATCACTAATGTCAGCTTATGTGTGCTCCATTCATTATAGGTGACTCAGGATACGGAATTAGGCCGTGGCTCTTGACTCCGGTGCTAAACCCTCAAACTGAAGCAGAGGAGAGGTACAATGCAGCCCATATATCTACAAGATCTGTTATAGAGAGGACATTTGGCCTACTCAAGACCAGATTTAGGTGTCTGGACAGAACTGGTGGGGCTCTTCTATACAAGCCTCAAAAAGTGTCTGATATTATCCTTGCCTGTTGCATTTTGCACAATGTTGCACTCAGGCACAATGTACAATCAGACCTAGATGAGCCTTTGGTAGACGAGCATCCCACCCATGTAGCTGCTGAAAATGAACAAACAGCCAGTGGTGGCCAGACACGCCAGAATCTCATCAATTCATTTTTTTCTTGTAAGTAAAAACATATATGTTCCAAGTTCTACTTTTATACTTACATTATGTTATCTTAACAATAATGTTTTTTTATATACCCTTCTGGTAGGACACAGATGAATATGGGTTGCACACCTTTCTTTTCTCTGCTGTGTGCACAAAGGGATGTGGCACTGGTATGTTATTGTTGCACAGGTTATATAATCCCTCTTCAATTATACTTTAGTTGTGTGTATGTGAATACAACTGGGGTAACAAAGCACTAATATTTTAGCATTGTGTTGTTCCTTATGCTAACACAATACAAATATTATGCCCATACTCATTCATGCTTCTAGTATGCTTACATACAATGTTATTGGTGCAGTGTAACATGTACATCCATATGATGTGTACACCAGCCTGATTTACATTTTGAATGTGATTACATATACATGGTGTTGCACATTTAACACCAAATACATCTCTCATAAGATGTGCCTACCTCAATCTTCCTATAATTATTTTAAGTAAAAACCCAACATATTGGTTTAAAGACAAATGTAACATACATGTACTTTCTGTATCATGTATATGCATTTAGCTACTCTTGAGCTTTCATGTGCATTGTATTAGAAAATGATTACTCACATTTTATCACATTTTATGTATGTTTCCTTATAAATTCCATTCATGTAATATAGAGCTGTTTGGAGAAAAGGGGATAACTGTACTTATTTGTTTACTTACGGGAGCTCATTCATCACGGATGAAATTGACTGATCATAACACTCCATGCATGAATGCCTGTAATCACAACAATGCGTACTACATCTTATATTTAGCAATGTAGGTGTTTTTTAATGCTAGGAATTAATAGTCAACATGAATTTAAATTTGTGACATGTGTATGTATAAGTCACACGTGTGTGGATGTGTCCTACATGTACCAAGTGTAAAACTGTGAACAGAAAACACTATTTTGTTGCAAATGTTACTGTCATTTAGCATTTCTAATTTACCTATATGACAATGTTGGTAATATTTTTGCAATATAATTCACGTCACTTCATCATTATCATGATGATAATTATCAAGTATTCTCACAATTGTAACGTCAATCACGTGCACATTAGCATAGACACACTTTTTAAGACAACTGTTTGTGTCTGTATCAATTTGTGTAGGATCCATGTATAACACCGAGAAATGATAACACCAGCTTTATTATGGTATCATCATATTGACTATACGATGTATTTTTAGAAAGTTTAATAAACACAGTAAACTATAGTTAGTTAGGTTAATGAAATATACACAGAAACGTACTTCATTACATGATGTTGATGTCATATTCAGAACATCATGCATTGTAGGGGACCACAACATCTGGCCAATAACATTAATTGCTACAGTCCCAAACCATTTTATCAACATACCCATGTAACAAGAGATTTTTAACAATAAAGGGCTAGTTGGTTGTACAGTAGCGACAAAGTTTATTCGAGCAAATGCCGCTCGGCAGGATGCGTGGCGGCAGCGTGGAGAAGCGTTGGGAAGCGGCTCGTTCGCGTGACGTCGGTGACGTCACAGTCAAGCGAGCGCCCGGCTTCCCCGGCTTCCCCGGCTTCCCCGGCTTCCCCGACTCCCCTGAAGGTTTGAAGTGAGGTAAGCGGGGGAGCGGGGAAGCAGAGGGGCACAGCAGGCGCAGCTAGAGGGTCGGGAAGAAGTTTAAATTGCGCGCGGATTGGAGGGGGGGGGGAACGGAGGGGACGCGGCTGGATGCGGCTGATGTGCTGACTTTCCTCAGCACCAGCCGGAGTAAATCCCAGTGAACCGGCGGCATTTGCTACAATAAACTTTGTCGGTGCTGTAAGTGTCCTTTACATTGGGAGAAGGAGTGGCTCAGTGAGTAAAGACACACACTGGCACTGAGAGTTTGAAGCAGGGGAGTCTGGTTCAATTCCCGGTGTCGGCTCCTTGTGATCTTGGCCAAATCACTTTATCTCCCTGTGCCTCAGGCGGCCAAAAATAAATTGTAAGTTCCACGGGCCAGGGACCTGAGCCTGAAAAATGTGTCTGTAAAGCGCTGTGTACAACTAGCAGCGCTATACATGAACATGCTCATATTATAATTATTATTATTATTATTATTGTTACATAGTTTCGACAGTCATACGTTCCATTACACAATAGAATACACAAATGTGTTAGCAGAGTGGGAATGGTTGTTATATATAAAACACACCATGCCATAAAATGATAGTAGTCATTAAAGAACACTCAATAAAAATTCATGAGGCACTATTTTGCAACATCATTATGTTAATTAAGTGCTTATGCAATATAGGCATAAGTGTATCACATTTTTAATTGTTTGTTAATAAGCGCTGCAAGCAATATAAAATTAGTTCCATATGTAGTATAGTAGTCGGTGGCTCCTCCTCACAATCATCTCATATAAAGGTAGACTCTTCTGAAATCATACATTGATCCGATTGTATCTTCCCCGACATCTCTGAAATACAGCAAACACATGATGGTCAAAGATGGCACCTTACTATATATGTATCCGTGACAACACGTTACACAGCTCTATATGATTGTGTACATACACACATCACTCACTTATATGTTAGAAGTACAAGTGTACATCAGTATGTAATGTTTCTTTAAATTTGTAGCAGGCATAACTATGTATATGATGTGAACGTTGCCTGTATAATGAAAAATGTGCGCGCACATCTTAGTGTGCGCACGCACTTCACGCTTGGCTGCACTAACTGTTTGCGCATGCGCAAAACAAAGCGTACGTTGTGCGTTCAATACAGCTTGAAAATATCATTAAACATAAAATCTTTATTTCAAATACAATGAATACGAAACTACATTCGTTCTAAACGAGTACATCTGTATTCTTTTTAAACAGACGTGTTTGGACAGAAAGGACGGCCGATAACACAATGCGCAAATGCAATACGTGTGACGTCATGTTAAACCAGCGTGAAACGCACGCTAACACTCCTCCCACTCAATTAACATTCGGCTAACGCCCAGTGTACGCCCCCACTGTATGACACACTGCAGTTACCGTTACTATAACAAAACATGACAGCCAATAGGCTTTGAGGCGCGCACGTCGCTTGGGGGCGGGACTTACATCCGTAATCCTTTTTAAGGACGCCTTGGGCCATGACAAGGGTCCCACGTCATACGTGGTGGACCCGCTTTTAAATGTTGTAGATGTAGCATGATAACAAAACAGGTATGTGTTAGAGTTATGGTAAAATGTTGCTAATATGTTTAAAGTGATAGGAAAGTACGTATATTTATTCCGTCAGCAATGTGTACTACTCTTTCAGGTTCTACTATATTGTATTCGGAAACAATTTGTTTGTGATCGCTACATGTTATGCAGTCTGCTATGTTACGCTGTATCCACGCATTGAAAGGGAAAATGGTGGTTAGAAAAAAAAAAAAAATTTAAACGCAGAGTCAACTCATAACGGTTGTTATATTTACCATTCTTCTAGAATTAACTCTTCGTCTGGCTGCAACTGGTCGCTCCAGAAATGCAAGGCTTTTTCATCCACGCTTGACCCACCCGCTGAATCCAGTATGACACACATCTCCTCCATGTAGCGCTCATAGGAATCGCCACTGCTTTCTTCAAACAATTGGTCGGGAGGTATGTTCATTTCTTCGGGTACCCATTCCAATGCATTTTCAGCTGAAAGGCTTGGTACATAATCATAGTACTTTTGTTGTTGTACAATGTGGGTTTCAGGAATGGAGGGTGCAGATATTGCAGCAGGTATCGATTCACACGGAACAGTAGTAGCGGATCCATTGCTATTGGCATTAGGAATAAATATGCCTTTAACCACAATATATGTGCCTTCTTTCACGGTGAAATGTTTTTCTTTGGCAATCTTCCAGAAACCATAGTTGTGTTCTAGCTTATCCTGCACACGTTCAAAAAAGTCATTTGTTGATAAAGTGAATCTTATTGAGGAATTAAAATTGCGCGCATGCCGACGGTTTTGGTAATAAGGATATTTTGCTCGAATCAAATCATAGATTTGGCGTGTGCTTGCTTGATGTCCGCAAGTTGATAAAATAGCTTCTGATATCATGTATTTATAACCTAAATTCGGATTCATAATTGTCACCAATTCATCAGCCATTGCAGAGTAGCACAAAAGATGTGTGCAGGTATCTGTTCTTTGCTCATCAAAATGAAATTGCTCAGTGGCTAACAAATTGCTGTGTTTCCTTTTCAAGGTCAACAAAAGTATAAACTGTAACTCCTTATTTCAAACGCCAATTGGATTTCTAGTTATAATTGCTTGAACATTTGTGGTTTGTGATAGCCGCATGTGGGACAAAAATGTATCCTTTTTTTATCTCGTTTTTGAAAACATTAGTACACTTTTCATTCAGTAACATTGAGTTTTCTTGCAAAATAACAAAGAGCACTGTGTGAAAATAGTGCTTAGACAGCCATATCAGTAAATACACACACCTGCAAAATGAAATGTTTTTTTCCCACATACATTTCTGTGTGTATTTGAAAGTCTGGTTAAGTCCCTGTCTGCATGAGTTTAAATACGTGTGTATCTATATATATATAAATATATCTATCTCATAAATATATATATATATATATATAAAGTGTATATTGTACTATATGTATATTGTGTGTATGTGTATGTGTATGTGTATGTGTATGTGTATATGTATATATATATATATATATATATATATATATTATATATAAAAAAATAATATTTTTTTTTTTTTTATATATATATATTATATATATATATAAAAAAGTAATTTTTTTTTTTTTTTAAATATTGCTGGAGTACACACAACATATTGATGGCAGTAAGTAGGCCTTGTATGAAACCTATTTAAATGGTGATAAACATGAGTGAATTAAGTAATAAACATTTGTTTGCGCCCAATAATGTTAGAGGCTCACACTTAGTATAGTTCTCAAACATTAGGCCTGTATTATTTAAATACTGTGTTTTGACAAGGAAGCATGAAGTGTATGTTTTTTGTCAATACATCTATACCAGTTTAGATAGTACTATATATACACACACACACACACACACAGTGTGTGTCTGTGTGTGTGTGTGTGTGCATATATCAATACATACTACATATATATTAGTATAAATTCAGAGATGTTCTTGAAACAAGAACACATAAATGATTAAAGGACAACATTACAATGGCCACCAAAGGTAAGTAATATTTAACACAAAATCCTGCTGTACACGTACAAGAAAGATGTTTGCAGTTAAATAGGTGCTTTTATAATTGCATGAAAATAATATGCACATGCAATGATTACATCAATTAACACACCCAAATGCAATGTTTTGCTGCAAAGTCAATGGCAGCTTCTCTAAACTTAGCAACTGGCTCCTGGTGGACCATTACTGAACAGACGATTAAAACATAAATATTTATAACACTATTCATTAATTAGGAGTGTTAACATTTCCAAAACTTCACGTGTACAAGAACATACTTGAAAGTTTGGAAACAACACAGTCTTCAGCATACATACAATAGTAATTAGATAATCTGAAGTCAACAAAACAAGGCCAAAGACATATTTTCTGAATTATAACATTTATTTTTTTTGTTCCTTTTGCGAGCGAGTAACAGGCCTGCTTGTTGTCTCTTGAATTTTCCTTTTTCTTTTGCCACCAACTTTAGGCACAACAGAGCCACTTTGAGTGGCCTCTGGCACTTCACGGGCAGGGCTTGTGGCCAGTGACTCACCTACAGGGCTTGTGGCCAGTGACTCACCTACAGGGCTTTTGGGCAGTGATTCACCTACAGGGCTTTTGGGCAGTGATTCACCTACAGGGCTTTTGGGCAGCGATTCACCTACAGGGCTTTTGGCCAGTGACTCACCTACAGGGCTTTTGGGTAGTGACTGTTCACGGACAGGGTTTGTGCCCACTGACACATGTGAGCAAGTTGGTAGACACTGCACAAGTGATGGTTGGTCTGTTTCATGTGTGTCTTGTTTTGTTTTTGTCGCCTCCTTTGTAGGTGTCTGCTGCTGAATTTGTACAGATGGCAGCGGTAGGATGTCATCAGGAACCTGCACAGCAATGTCTGCTACTTGACCGGTAACATTTGGGCCTGGTGAATGAATATCAGATGAATGTGGTGAAAACTGACCTGCATGAACAGATCCTGGCTGGGAGGTGTTGAATTGTGGTACATTAGTCATTCTCCAGTAATTAGCTTGTGTTTGCTGAACAACTAATGCTTCGAATGAGGTGTTGATTTTTTGCAACTGTTTCGGCACTTCAATGAAGACTCTGTGGAGATGTGCCAATTGTGAAACTGTTTCTTCCTGCAGTGCAATCATCCTTTCCAGCACTGTCATCAGGTCAGAATGGCGACGATTTTCTGCTTCCACAATTTTTCCCTCAGAAGCTACAATTGCATCATATGTGGTATTTGCTGGACGTTTTGGCGGTAAAACAGTTTCAATTGGAACCTCTTCATGGTCACTTGCTTGTATTTGTGTGTCTATGGCGGCGGCGGCGGCATCATCATCATCATCATCATCATCAAAATCCTCTTCATCATGTTCTACAAATAAATGTACACATTATTAAATGGCATGTTAATCTCTGCTGTGTTACTATGTAATTGTACTGTGTCATAAGTAACAACTAACATGTTTCCATACGTTTTATAACCTCACATTAAAAACTACCTTGACTTAAGAATAATGTTTGGACTCAGTATGAAATATGAGTGAATGAAAACTTGCTGTAAACTCACAACTCCTACATGATAGTTAACATCACTAACACAATACAAGTTGCCTTACACTTCATTTTCACTGACACTAAGTAATCCTATTTAAAGAAGATGTGCAAAACAAATAATGAACATGACAACATAACATATAGAAGAGCACATATTATATGGCCACCAACTGATACACTCACCTTCTAGGTGTGTTGAGCTGGCTGACCCAGGTGAAGACACTTGTTCAGTCTCAGGTGACACATGTCCTTCAGGGGCAACTATATATAACAATAACATAAGTTTTACATTTACATGTGTAAATATTGAACAAACAGTTATTGTATGTTCTGTATTTATGAGTACCTAACAGCATCATTTCCTTAACCCAAAATGTGTGTGTGAAAGTGAACATAAATAGTTGTAATAACAATGTACATGCCTGTGTACTTAGAACTTTTGAGTTCCCTAACATAAAACATACTATGTTCCTGCAGTAATGCGTGAGGATAAATAGATAAAATTTGTACATAAAAATCATATGTTGTGTAGTGATATCAGTATCATAATGTACATAACTATCATGAGATGACCATTCACAATGGTTATCATGAAGGTGGTCATATTGCAAAAAGTGTTGTTTTTGGTAGAGGATATGTGTGGTACGTTAATATAAGATGTGGCACACATGAATGTGGCTGTGACTAAACAAGACAACACATGCAGTGTGTGATAATGTGTCGTTGATAGTAGTAGTTCAACTATAGATATGAGTGAACTAATGTGTGACGTACGGTTTGATAAGTAATGAGTTGTTGGGGCATTTAGTAGCTAAAGTGAAGCTTTCAAATGAGTGTGATTAACTTCAGTTGTGCTAGTCAGGTTGTAATAACGGTATTCCCTTCCCCAAAAAGCCTAATCAGCCACACCTTTCAATGACTTGAAACAGGTGAAAATGGTGTGAACTAAGTTGACCCTAAAATGAGGCTGTAATTAGTGTGTGTGCTGAACCCCACCCCCTCTGTTGAAGTGTATGCTGTGATGAGATATTAATTGCAGCTGCTTTAACACAATGGTAGATGAGCTAAATAGTTGTGTGCAGTTTTTAAGTTATGAAAACAATGACATAAAATATGATACGTGTGCCTCATTATGCTGTCTGTATATGAGTTAAAGCAAAAATGGACCTTTTCATAAACAACTATAGATGTGTTAGTGCAAGTGATGTTTGTAGGCCGTTGCATGCAATATATTTGATGCATGCTTAAAATAGGCAGTAATGTCATGTTTGTCGGAGTAAAATAAATAAAATACACAATAATATTATACATATTTCTGTTCTGTACCTGTAGCTAGTAATAATTTCACATTAACATGTGTTACACATGTGTACTACCCTGTTGTTCCCCATCTTCGCCCACCATCAATTGCTTCCACTGCAGCAATGCATTTTGGGAATTCACATGTAAATGAGCACGCAATGGCACGTGCTATATTAGTTACTGCTTTTAGTAGGACTACAACATATATGTCTATTTTGAGATATATATATATACAGAATCAGACATATACATATATAGATGCAGGTATGCTTATATTGTGAAGACAGTATAAAAAGCAGTGTAACTATGCAAAATAACTGTAAGCAACGACACGCCTAGTACAGTAATATTTCTCACCTGGTGGAAATTGTGAGGGGTAAATTCCTATATCACGGTCACCAGGTAAGCCTTCCACAACGACGGGAAGTAATTTTTCCCGAAGCAGCTCCTCCAATGGACTTAATATGAGACGTTGTGGTGTCGGCCCACCTCCAGTGCCAGTAGCATGCACGCGTTGGTGTTGTATTTTCTTTTTCAATTTGGACCTAATATCATCAAATCTCTTGTGACAATTCCGCTTGTCCCTCACATGATTCCCACACGCATTGACACCAATGACTATTGTGTCCCACATTTCTTTTCTGCTTGCTGAACTTGTCCGCCCTTGAAAAACATATAAAATATATGAGGTAAATGAATAATAATAGAAGCACCAGTTTCCTACACTGCTAGCTGTTCCAAGAGATAGCAAACATGCTGTTTTATGTGTAATATGTGAAGCACATGAGCATTCACTACTAAACCTATACATGTAAGCAAGGTTGCATTCATATTGTATGCAGTTATGGCAAATTGACCGCCTGTGTTTAGTTGTCCTTGTAAGGCATGATAAAAAGCTGTGTTTCCAGACTAATTAACATAGAAAGATATTGTGAAGCCATATTTGCATATGAACAAAACTCAGATGACCTAGGATCACATGTATTTGAATAATAAATGTAAAGGTACACTTACCTAGTAAATGTCCATATATACTGTCATAGTGCTCCAGAATGCCAGTGACAAGAGCTGTATTTTCCTGGTCATTGAAGCGAGGATTACGTGGCTTCTCCACACGTTTCTTCCGAGCAGGTTTAGGGTCAGAGCTTGGCTGGTGCTGACTGGACTCTCCTTCTTCCAATGGAAGAGCCTCCAAAAGCTGGCCACCAGCAAGCACGCCACCACCATCCACCCCATCAGCAACTGCGCCACCAGCAGCACTCCCAGCACCAGCACTCCCACTCCTAGCACCAGCACTCCCACTCCTAGCACCAGCACTCACACTCCTAGCACCAGCACTCACACTCCTAGCACCAGCACTCCCAGCACCAGCACTCCCAGCACCAGCACTCCCACTCCCAGCAACAGCACTCCCACTCCCAGCAACAGCACTCCCACTCCCAGCAACAGCACTCCCACTCCCAGCAACACCACTCGCAGCACCAGCACTCCCACTCCCTGCAACACCACTCGCACTCTCAGCAACATCACTCCCCTGAACAGTACGTTCACTCCGACGCGTACTCGCACGAGTAGCACTCCCACTCCCACCAGCATCACTCTTCCCACGCTTTGCGGGCATACTTCCAGCACTCACAAAACACAGACAAGAAATGTACAGCCAATCACACGAAACACTTCCACATATAAAACAAGACAAAGATGTAAACAAAACAACAATGGACAAAGCTCACCCAATACACAACAAGTCTCTCAGTCAATATGCAAATGTTCAAACAGCCAGCTCTGTGCGTCTCTCTCTCTCTCACTCCCAACAACACAGAGAATGAATAGCAGTACACGTTGCCTTTAAATATGGCGCGCAATCCAAAACATGCTTGTTTCGCCTGATTCAGCAAGATTTGTGATTGGGCAACCTAACAGCACCGCACCACGCACGCCGATACACCTGTGTGTGATCGGCTAATCATCGTGAGAGTGGGCGGATTTGTTTTCGGGTTGATTTTGAATGTATTCGGCACTTACTGCATACGGAGAGGAAAAATCGCCAATAACATGACTAATCGGTAAGATTGCCGATTTCACATAATCGACGCTTACTGCATGAGGCCCATAGTCCCAACCTGGAACTTTGATTTTTGTAGGAAATTAGTAAAGTATAACTTTGAAAATATACAATTGTTAAACTGTAAATAGGGACATTCATCTAGTGACTACATCGTTAAGTCATATACAGCAGTTCTTTTTGTTTTGTGAGTCTGTATAAATATTTCAGGATATCCAGCTATTTCTCTGGTTATATTATAATTTCCCTCTTCACCTTTTGGAAGTCTTTCCATTTTATCCATTCAAGTCAATCAATTGAAGACAGACCAGTAAAGAGCTGCATGTAGCATTGGGAGACTGATATAACCTATATACTGTATATAGTCAACATAAAAGGATGTTATAAAAATCTGTATTTGTTGCACACTGTGATTGATATTATTCTATTGTTTACAACAGTTTTGTAACCTGTTTAATACAATCATAATATATAACATATGTGTGATTTATTTTATTATATACTGTTCTTTCACGTTCTGCAATGGAATCAATACAACATTTTCTTAGGATGCCAAGGGACAGTATTTTCTAAACTGAACACACGCACTGCTAACCTGGTCTAGGACGTTGGGCTGCTACCATTTGAATCATCACCAGTGCTATGCCACCAGAACTACTCAATTCAGGTCGCCTAATCACCAGTCACTTCGTCACCTTCGTCCATCTGCCATCTTTAAATTACTTTGGCCCTCCCCAGCCGCAGGGCACCTTGCATGGACGCCAGTCCAACTGCATTTGTGAGTGCACCCATGCACACCACCAGGATACTCAGTGTGGCCGCCAGCAGCCAGGACACATTTTATAATTTCTTGTAGGAAATATACAAATGTGTCCTGGCTGTTGGCAGTCAAGCTGAGTGTCCTGGTGGTGTGCACACACGGGTGCGCTAAAAAAGGCAGTCGGAGCTTGTGTGATCCAAGCTGTGGAGCTGTGGAGATCCAAGGACATTTAAATATAGCGAATAGCGGAAGGCAGTGAGGTGACTGGCGATGAAGCTGACCTGCAATGAGAAGTAATGTCCTGCGGCACGTGACCGGGACATTTAAACACATAGGAGATACTGGCACCCCATACCGGGGCCTGTAACCTGGGAAGCAGGGTGTCCCTGGACCTGAAATCAATGTGGTTCTGCTCCAGAGAGCCCCTGCTCACGCACACTAGTATTCAAATTTTAATAAAATCACTGTGATTGCCTATGATAGGAGAAGCGGATCTCCCTGTGCAGCTCAGGAGGACTTAGAAAAATCTGAGATTACGTTGCTGCTACGCCGTACGGTTTTGGCATTTTCCTACCTCACGGTTTGAAAGTGTTTCAGAGCCTTTCTGAATACCATGATAACACAAATGACAAACCGTTCGGCGGGAACATGTGAGATAGCAGCAAACTCATTGAAGCTACTAGAATAGGCCCCATAGACTTTGAAGGCAGATAAGAACCACTTGGTCCACCTAGTCTGCCCATTTCTAAATCTACTTTAAAAGCATTTTAAAATTATTTTCCTTCTTTTATATTTAGGATAGCCTTGTGTCTGTCCCAAGCATTGTCTATTACTACATTAGCCTCCACTGTGTTGGAATGCTACTCCAGGAATCTACCTGTCACGGGAGACCAGTAGTTGTATCACCAAAACCTTCAGAGATCACGATTACCAAGCACAGAACAAAGTAATTGAATAAATGGGGTTTATTCTGTCATAACCAGCAACTACACAAAATACACAATATTACATACACTTACAACACTGGGGACCTGGGGAAGTCTCTAGCCTTGACTAGGTGAAGGGACCTGCTTCAGTAGGTTTACCATGCCCGCTTCTTCTCCAGGGATCTAAAGTGCTATTTGCACAATAGGAACTTTGAATCTACTGCTAGCATCACTCCATCAATACTGTTTCTTTAAACTGGAGGAATTGCTACACAGGGAATAAAGTGTTTTATAGACAATATATTTATACATAAGCATTTTTACATTCCCTCCCCAGACCTTAAATACATTTTGGGAAATCCACATTACTCAGCCAGCCAGGCTACATGGTTTTGGGGGAAGCTAGCTGGGCTTCAACTTTATTTTGTGATACCAGCTACCCCTAACATCACACTGCCATCCGTTTTGTGAACAAGTACACTGGCGACACACTTTATTCGAGCTCGGCTAGTCCCACGAATTCGGGTATACCCGGGTGTATTGAGGTTTGTGACTGTTTTCTGCCCGAGTGCATTGGGTTATTTTCCAGGCAGGGATTGAAGCATTTATTCCCACTGGCTGCAATACTGCACAGTATATATATATATATATATACTGCATTACAATTCATGAATTTATGCCATCTGGTAGACATGCGAAGCATTGCAGCCTATTAAATCCTAATCATTATCATTTAACAGATCAGCCGCCCGTCAGCCAGGCATGAACCCAGGCTAGGAAGGCAAACGCAACGGGGCTTGTCAGAGGTGAGGAGCGGCGCATTCCAGGTATCTGCCAGGTACATACTGGGTATTTGCTCGAATAAAGTGTGTCGGTGCAGTACATTGTAACATTTTCCCTGAACCTGTCACTCACACACAATTAACACAATACTCTACATGAGCTCTGACCAATTATCTATAAAGTTGAATTACTACATACCTCTATCCTTTCTGTTGCCAATGTCACAAGAATCTATCTAACCTAACATCCTGCTGGCTTTGATACATTGCTTGACTACTTTTATTTTAAGTCAACTGAAATATTTACTCCAATATCCCTTTTCTATAAAGCAGTGGACATACAGTATAGTGCAATTAATCCTTTCAGTACTGTGCAGTAGAAGTTACGTTTGATAATAGAATCAATGACATCACACCAATCCTATGGTGTAGCAGGTAAAGAATCGCAACTAGTGTATGAAGGGTCATGCGTTCAATTCCTGCATGGTATGCTACAGTTATTAGAGTAGGGGGGAGGTGTGTGTGTCCGTTAGCAATAAGGCATTGAATGTGATAAAAAAATAAAATCTGGAGTTGTGCGCCACGCATGTGGACGCAGCCTGATGAAGCAGGGAGAGAGGAGAGACCTGCAGAGAGGAAAGAGCTGCAGAGAGGAAAGAGCATCAGATGCCGGGTAAGTCTTCTCGCGGTGGCCATTTCGCGATCCCGGTTATAACGCGGTTTCATTATGTGGACCCTGAGCTATATATATATATAAATAAATATATATATATAAAAACAAAAGTGTCAGCTGGCACTCCACTGGTAATTCCATACAGGTAAGTGCTTGTTCCATAAATGATTGATAAACATACAATGCTGTTTTTACACAAAATCAGGGACAGCACTTATGTTAGTCAGGTGAAAGAGTTTTGTATTGAAACAAAATGACACTAGAAATCGATGTTTCGGTCCCATAAATGGGGCCTTTCTCAAGGTGGTGCAGTGAGTGAAAGACAGTATAACACATACTGTAAATACCCTACATGTCAGGTGTGGCTAATGGCTCTTAATTGCAACCAATTATGAAATTGAATGATTGATTGAACCTGTCGAGAGCCCGCCCAACTTCTGTTCCTGCAGACACTTTGGAATGCGTCTCAAGCCTTCTAGATTTCAGTATGCAGATGATCCTGCGTCTGACATATAAACTGCTTCTGAAGAGCCTGAAACAGTAATTCAGCTGTCGGAACTGATCTAGACATCGCTGTAAGCAGGAACACGCTGAAAACAACATCTTACGATACCCAAATTGTGCTAAAAGAATCATGGTGAAAGTACATTTATATAAAAAATGATGATGTAGCTGGAACACCAATAAAGTAATAGTCACTGAAAAAAATGCAGATACCATAGATACCATAGACACGATTTCTAAGCTCCAGTCATATTATGGCAAGTTGCCACAAGCAATGTCCACCTGTGATGCTAATAAAGAGCTATAAACAATGAGATCACAGAATAGTCCACACAGTCATATTATAAAATAAACTGCCATGCCAATGTCCACCTGTACTGCCTCTAGAGTGATATGGAGCGTTGTTCTGAAAGAAGCACATTGCAAAGGTACAAATCATACAATAAATAGTTATATTGTATAAATGCATGATGTATCAAACTATAGGTGACCCTAATGCCTGCGATGCAAATGGACAATAAAATGTCAACTTATGGCCCCACAATGAGGCATCTATTAAGTTAGATTGACATGATCCCAATATAGGTCTACTTTGCCAGATTGTCTTCACTCCTGCCAGCTGGAATGGACAGGATAGGATATCCTTGATGAAGAGTGCCTTGAGTACAACCTGTTCATGGTGCACCTCTGACATGATATGATCCAACTAATAAATGCATCAAAAATTTGCTGTGGAAGGAAAATCTTCCTATTGTCAGCAATAGCATGTGACCACAGTTAAAGAAAACAGCTTAATTTAAAGTCCTCGTTCAATCCACGAGGACTCAGGGTATCCAAGCTGTAAATCATCCTAGCTTCAAGCTGTAGAAGTGCTTTATTCCAGTCATCTCCTCTTCCAGATATTTGAGCCCGGATAAAATGCATACAACATAATGTTGTAAGTCCATGTTTATGCTACTTGAAATGTCTGGCCACAGGTTGGTAGGTGAGATCCTCCTTACCCTTTGTGTCTGCCAGGGCTTTCCGGGTGGCTGACTAGTGAAGACTCAGACGTTCTTTCAACATTCTCATGGTCTTACCCACATAATATAGTCCACAGGTGCACTGTATGAAATATACAACGTATCTGGACTCACAGTTGTTAAATTCTTGATTTTGATGCAATTTTCATTATGGGGATGATGAATGAATTCCCTAGAATCAGGTATTGGCAATTCACGCACACGTGACATTTATGGACACCCGCTTGTCTTATCAACAATGTTGTTTATCCCGCATATTTGGTTGTCGGGTCTGCTTGAGTCAAATAGTCTCCAAGATTACGTCCTCTCCAGTAGCAGAATCACGGTAGTTGAACAAAGTTCTTTCCATTATGCTTATCATTAAAAAGGATATGGAAATGTTTCAGGGTGCTTCTCTTAATAAAGCCCGAGGTTGTACTGAAAGTACTTTTAACGTTAAACGGTTGTCATTATTGGTTTTGCTGTATGGTTTGAGCAACTTCTTTCTGTTGGCTCTTCTTGCTTTCTCCAAGGCCATAGAGATGTCCTTATTGTCATATCCCTACTCCAGGAAACATTCATTCATATCCAATAAGGCTTGATCAAGTTCCAGCGAACGCTGGTGATTCTAATTATTCGTAAGAATTGTGAATAAGGCAGACCTTTTTTCAAAGCAGCTGGATGATGGCTTGTTGCATACAATAAAGTGTTTTTATCTGTTTGTTTCTGAAAGATCCTTGTGGCTAATGAGCCATTGTGTTTGTATACAACTGTGTCTAGAAATGATATCTCTTAAGTACTGAAATTCACAGTGAATTTGATGGTTGAGGATAGTTTGTTCAGGTCATCAACAAATTTCAGTATATCTGTCTCTTGTCCATTCCAAATGAGAAACACATCATCAATGTAGCGTAAAAAAATTGACAATGTGTCCGCTGGAGATACAGTATTATTGTTGAAAATTATCTTTACTCTTATGAGGCCATGAATAAGTTTGCATACAACTGGGCCATATTGGACCCCATCGCGGTTCCCATGAGTTGTAGATAGAATTGTTTCTCAAATTTGAAATAGTTCTTGTGGAGAATAATGTCCATTAATAATAGTAAAAAATCTGGCAGGAGACCCTGATGATTGGGAAAATTGTCAAATTGGCTCCTGCTTGCCTTAATGCCCTCATCATGCTTAATATTAGTATATAGACTGGCTACGTCCAATGTTACTAGAATTGTCTCCTCTGTGATGCCAGATAAAGCGCTTATCTGATTGATGAAGTCAGTTGTATCTTTAACAAAGGACTTCATCTGGAACACAAAGGGCTGCAGGAAAAAATCTACAAATTGAGAGATAGGGTGGGTCAGTGATCCCCTGGCAGATATTATTGGTCTGCCTGGTGGTGATGTGATGGATTCTAAAATCCATCTCTAAATCCTCATTGAAGCCTCTGCTGTGTGTATTATATAGTATATGCAAGTGATCCAATGCTAGGTAAAAAAAACATATTTGAATGCTGTTTTCTGTCTACCCCTAATCAAATTAAGTGTTGCCACCTAGGCAGGGAACACCCTGTGTAGAAAACCATTTGTTTGAATGTGCCTCAGATGTGCTAATTAAGCAGACAGAACCACACTGTCATGTGACTTTTAGGCCTATATAAACCCAGTCAGAACAGCTAGTCTGCTTGCAGCCCATATCCAAGTGGCCCATTAAAAGTGGCATGACTACTGAACAACTGAAGTTTAAAAGGAAGTTCAAAAGAAGTGAGGAAGAAGTGGACACCCCATCTGGCCCTGATTCCTGCATTTGAACTACGCTGGAAAGGAGGATATCATCAATACCAGACTGCATCATTACTGCTGTAATGCTGCCTTTACCATTTATATTTGCTGTGACTTCACTTCTTCTCAAATTATGCACTTCTTTCTACCAGCCTCAGTTGTCTCAAACTCTATTCATATATCTCCATCTCTCCTTTCTTCACCACCTTTCTTCACCACTTCTCAGTTCACATGAACTCCTTTCTTACCTGCGTCCTCTGACACCACGCAGCTATATCCCCTGCACTAAAAAACACCCCTACAAATCCTCCTCACACATCCTCTTTCTATCCATGCTTCTCCTCCTTGCTTCTGGGGATATCTCTCCCAATTCTGGTCCCTGTCTTATTTCTACTTGCTCTCGTCCTCGCCTCCCTCATGCAACTTCTACTCCTTCTGGTGTCAACCCCTCCAACCTCATACCCATCCCCTGCCACCCTCCCTCCTGTCTCCCTTTCTCCTGTGCCCTTTGGAATGCTCGCTCCCTCTCTAACACGTTCCTCTCTGTACATGACTTCTTTCTCTCTCACTCCCTGCTTCTCTTTGCTATAACTGAGACCTGGCTCACTCAGTCTGACTCTGCTCTGGAAGCTGCCCTCTCCTATGGTGGACTTTCCTTCTCCCACACTCCGCGCCCTGATGGCAGGGGTGGAGGCGTGGGGCTCCTGCTCTCCTCTCTCTGCCATTACCGAACCCTTCCTATTTCCCCCTCTCTTGCTTTTCCCTCCTTTGAGGCTCACACTGTCCAAATCTTCTCTCCTCTCCCTGTTCATGTGGCGGTCATCTATCGCCCACCTACCTCTACTCATCCCCCTTCTGCCTTTCTCTCCCATTTTGAATCCTGGCTCTCTTTCTTTCTCTCCTCAGACTCCCCTGTTCTTCTCCTTGGGGACTTCAATTGCCACATTGATGACCCCTCTCTCTCTTGGGCTTCCCGCTTTCTTTCTCTTACCTCTTCTTTTGGCCTTCAACAGTGGACTGCAGCCAGCACCCACAAGGATGGCCACTACTTAGACCTGGTTTTCACTAAAAACTTCTCTCTCTCTGATTTCTCCATTTCCCCTTTTCCTCTCTCTGACCATCATCTCATCTCATTCTCTTTATCTCGCTTCTCCCTTTCTCCACCTCCATATACCCCCCGGTTCTGCAGAAACCTGCGCTCTATTCACTTACCTGACTTTGAGTCCACTTTACGCTCCTCCCTCTCCTCTCTCAGCTCTGCTACAGGCCCTGACAACCTGGTCAGAAAGCACAACTCTGTCTTGTCCTCGTCTCTTGATCTACATGCCCCGCTTTCTCTCTGCCGCCCTCGCCCTTCTAACCCTATACCCTGGCTAAATTCCCACACACGCATGCTGCGTTCCTCCACTCGTTCCTCTGAACGCCTCTGGAGGAAGTCTCACACTCTCGCAGATTTCCTTCACTACAAATTTATGCTATCCTGTTTCAACTCTGCCCTCTCGCAAGCTAAACTAGCCTACTTTTCTGCACTAATCAACATGCACAAGTCTAACCCACGCTGACTGTTCTCTGTCTTTGATACTCTACTCAAACCACCCTCAGCTGCCTCTCCTTCCTCCATCTCCGCTCAGGACTTTGCTGACTATTTTAAGGAAAAGGTTGAATCCATACGGCAGAACATCCCCTCTGTTTCTTCCCCCATCCTACACCTCTTCCTAACTCTCCTCCTGCCTTCCTTGACTCTTTTTCCACTGTCTCAGAGGAGGATGTGTCGCTGTTGATCGCCTCTTCTCCCTCTACCACTTGCCTTCTTGACCCCATTCCCTCCCATCACCTAAAACCTCTAGCTCCTACTATAATCCCTATGCTTACACACATTTTTAACTCCTCCCTCTGCTCTGGAACCTTTCCATCCTCCTTCAAACATGCAACAGTCATACCATTACTCAAAAACAGCAAGCTTGACCCTACCTGTCTTTCTAACTATCGACCTGTCTCCCTCATGCCTTTTGCCTCTAAACTCCTTGAACGTCTTGTATTCTCTCGCTTGCTCCATTTTCTCAACACCTATTCTCTCCTAGACCCTCTACAATCTGGCTTCCGCACTGCTCACTCCACGGAAACAGCCCTCACTAAAATAACTGACGACCTCCATGCTGCCAAAGACAGAGGTCATTACACTCTGCTCATATTACTCAACCTCTCTGCAGCATTTGACACAGTGGACCACCCTCTTCTCCTCCACATTCACCATACTCTAGGTATTCGGAACAAAGCTCTATCCTGGATCTCATCCTACCTCTCCCATCGTACTTTTAGTGTCTCTTCTGCTAACACCTCCTCCTCCTCTATTGATCTCTCTGTGGGGGTACCTCAGGGCTCTGTCCTGGGACCTCTTCCCTTTTCTCTGTACACACTCTCTCTAGGTGACCTAATAACATCTTTTGGGTTTAATTATCACCTCTATGCCGACGACACACAAATATACTTTTCAACACCTGACCTTACACCTGCTGTACAAACCAAAGTTTATGAATGTCTCTCTGCTATATCATCCTGGATGGCCCTCCGACGCCTTAAACTCAACATGGCTAAACCAGAGCTCCTCATACTTCCTCCCAAACCTGGCCCTACTACCTCCTTCCACATTACTGTTGGAACTACAATCATTCACCCAGTAGCCCAAGCACGCTGCCTAGGGGTCACACTCGACTCCTCTCTCACATTCGCCCCCTCATATTCAAAACATTTCTAAAACTTGTCGCTTTTTCCTCTGCAATATAACTAAGATACGCCCTTTCCTCTGTTGTTCGACTGCTAAAACTCTAACTCAGGCCCTCATTCTCTCCAGTCTTGATTACTGTAACCTCCTGCTGTCTGACCTTTCTGCCTCTCACCTGTCTCCCTTACAATCTATCCTAAATGCTGCTGCCAGAATCACTCTACTCTTTCCTAGATCTGTCTCAGCATCTCCCCTCATGAAATCCCTCTCCTGGCTTCCGATCAAATCCCGCATCTCACACTCCATTCTTCTCCTCACTTTTGAAGCTTTACATTCTTCTGCCCCTCCTTACATCTCATCCCTAATTTCTCAGTATGCACCATCCAGACTCTTGCGTTCTTCTCAAGGATGTCTTCTTTCTACCCCCTTTGTATCTAAAGCCCTCTCCCGCCTTAAACCTTTTTCACTGACTGCCCCACACCTCTGGAATGCCCTTCCCCTCAGTACCCGTCTAGCACCCTCTCTATCCACCTTTAAGACCCACCTTAAGACACACTTGCTTAAAGAAGCATATGAATAGCACTGTGGATATTCTGAACACGATACATAAAGCTTGGCCCCCTGCAGACGCACTTACCAGAACTCCCTCCTACTGTCTCTGTACGTTCTACCTACCTACCAATTAGACTGTAAGCTCCTCAGGGCAGGGACTCCTCTTCCGAAATGTTACTTTTATGTCTAAAGCACTTATTCCCATGATCTGTTATTTATATTATCTATTATTTATTTGATTACCACATGTATTACTACTGTGAAGCGCTATGTACACTAATGGCGCTATATAAATAAAGACATACAATACAATATAATACAATTTATGTATTTTAGGTAGAATGTACTGTATATGACTGGTATTATAGGAAAAGTCTGTTTAAGAAACTTCCCTGTATCCTCTGTAATCCACCTGTTAGAAATGCCTTGTTCAATAATGTAATCAATTTCCTTTTTACATTTTACGGTTGGATTTGTTGTTAAAAAATTGTATTGAGATGGGACCCCCAACGGTTTAAGGATTTCACCACGGTAATATGTATAAAGCATAACATCAATAACCCCACCTTTATCTGCTGACCTGATTATAATCTCTATATTATTCTGTGAGACTTCAATGCTACAGTAAATGTTCATTCTTAGTGAGATTTGAAAAACCAGTAGCATATTTTTTAATCTTGGTTCAGGTATAATTTTCAACCAGGTTCATAAAGGTGAGGATACTGTGGTTATGTGTTAATGGGTCGAAAGTACTCATAGGCTTAAAGGCACTGAATGAATTGGTGTTACTCACTGTATGGGAGAAGGAGTAGCTCAGTGAGTAAATACACTGATTGCAAAGGGAGCCGCTCGTAGCCTCCGACGATCTGGTTGTCTGCCTGACCGATCGCCCCGCTCTGCAACCTCCCCTGCTCTAGCGGAGGTAAGCGAGACCCAAGGTGGGGACCCTGTTATAAATATATCAAATGATCCTCTTTTTTAAAGGCCTTTCATCTCCAAATATATCAGCTCTGACCTCTCTTTTATGCTCCACTAAACGTTTTGCAGAAAAGGAGGGGTGGTTCCTGCTCAGTTGTGTAATAATCTTATAGAGTGGTGCTATCTGGCACAAGTAACTATTGTACACACGAAAGAGAAATAATCCCTGTTGATGAACTCTCCTCTACTAAATTGAAAATAAATACATTTTATTCAGAAATGAAAGAAAACTACAAATGTTAAAACCTCAAGAATTGCAGGTGTGCTCAGTCGGTCAATGCTTGACACAAAGTACAAGAAGAAATATTTAAACCCCAATGGTGTGCCATAAGGCAGTAATTATGCTGATAATATTATGTATTGTTTATTAAATATGGCAATGTTTATTGTGAGGTGGGTAGTGGGGCTGTTCTGTGTAGTGTTTTCATTGTGGATAGTGGGGTTGGGTGATGGTGTATTGTTCCTAAGAAGGGGGGATAGGCCTCCCATGTTGGTAGTGGGGGAGGGTGGTTTGTCCTCCTGGGTGGGTTGTGGGGGAGGGTGGGTTAATCCATTAATTATTCTAGCGGTTACTAACCGCTAAGGTGATTAAGGGGATAGGGGACATTAGATTGTCGCTTTTTATCCTTCTGTATTTTTTGCAGCACTGGTGGAGATGGACGGGATGAGAATGAGTACGGCCTTCACAGTGCAGCCTGGCAGGGGTGAGTGCAAGATGTATTTATTTTATTTCTGCTGCTTATTGTATTTTAAATGGGCAAATGCACTATTATCCATATGTGGATAATAGTAATTTTGCCCATTACTGTACTGTATGTGTTAGGGTGCGGGGGGGGGGTATTTATTTTGAAGTATTTTTTATTTCTTTTTTGGGGCACTGAATTGGTACTGCAGGCAAGCAGGGACCCCGGACACCTGCGGCACCACCTGAGGGGCACCGCCGGCCAATAGTATAAATCATGTGCATCCCAAAAAAATTAAGATATGTTATGTATGTTAGTGGGGTATAGGGGTTGTTGGGGGCACAGGGTGTGTTATATATTGCAATTGTTATTGGGGGCAATTGTCCCCAATAAACATGCTAATGTGCCTTAACCCCTTCATTGCCTTAGCGAATAGCCGCTAAGGTAATGAAGCTGCTTTAATGTCTTTTTATTAATATTAAGTGGAGCAGGGGGTTTCCTGAGATGAACCGCTTTGATTTCTGGCTCAGGGAACCCCTGATTCCCGCGTTACAGGCCCAGATATGGGGTGCCAGTATCCCATTCTTTACATGTTACACGTCACAAGACGTGTACGCTATAAACATGGCGGCGACACTGGCACCGATGCCCCAAACCAGGGCCTGTAAATTGGGAAGCAGGGGGTCCCTGAGCCAGAAATCAATGCGGTTCAGCTCAGGAGACCACCTGCTCCCGCACACTATTAATAAAAATGACATTAATGCAGCTTCATTACCTTAGCGGCTATTTGCTACTGTAATTAATTATTGTTTATTGATATGTCTGTTTTGAGACCAGTGTAGATGTGCGATCACGTGATCGGGACATCTCAAAGCAGAGTGATATCGGCACCCCATAAAGGGGCCTGTATCTCGAGAAGCAGGGGTTCCCCGAACCTCCTAAAACCAATGTGTTCTGCTCCAGAGACCCCCTGCACATCTACACTATGAATACAATTTCTTTTTTAAAATATATTTTTTTCCTGCGAGATTTGCGCAGAGAGAGGCGGATCTGTCTCTGCTACAGACAGATCTCGCCAGGTGAGCCCTTCTCGGCAGGCAGATCATATCGCCACCGGCAACTCTCCATGTTTGGAAATGTTGCTCTCGCAGGAATTCGGGCCTTTCTGCGTACCATGAGAGCAACTCGCCAAAAACATAGCAAATTCAAAACCCTACCGATAATTTCGGTGCTTACTGCATGAGGCCCTTAGTGTTTATTACTGACCCCCTCCCGCACTTACCTCCATTTGCAAAAGAAGAGTCTCTCATCTGGACTTACGTCTTAGCAGCCTTTGCATCTCGCAGCTTCCTAGCAGATCCATCTACCTCCAGGTTCTACTGAGTTGATCTGAGCTACGATATCTCCTTTCACCCCTGGGGGGAGCAGGTCACATCCATCCTAGTTATCACTGTACACAGTGCTGCCAAGTTTAATATTCTATATGTCTTTTAGTGTCCCGGTTATTTTAATTAGTCTACGGACTCAATACATTGTTTTAATATTACCATATACCTTACCGTGTCTTGGGACCGTTTCTATACACATGATTTATCTCTGGCTTCACTGGAGGCAACTTACTTACAATATACCCACTGTTGTTAGTGAGTCCATGTTAACTATAGTCTTGTTCTCTGCCCACTCTTTCCTCTTAAAGAGTATCTAGGGCTTATAGTGTTTGTCTTGTATATATTTTAATCAATATTCTCTATTTGTACAGTGATATGATTTATGTAACCCCTTGATCAATAAAGTTATTTCTTTTCATTATCATTTATTTTTCCCTATTTGGTGGTCTGCAACAAAGTGGATTTCTTTACAGAGAGTACCTCAGTATTTTCGTTTTTGTTTTTGTCCTTAACCTAAGCTCAATCAATTGAATGGCGATGGCAGATCTAAAGGCCCGATTGGGGGTGTTACTGATCAAGCAGTTCTGAAGGTTAGGGGGGGGGGAGGAAACCATGGATAGCCTTAAAGGCAAAAGTCAAGATATTAAAATGAACCCTTTACTTCACCATGTGCTAGTACAGATCTTGCAATAAAGGCAAGATGTTACAGTATCTCTCCATGCCTTGCCTGCTATATGACGAGCAGGTAGTCAGCGACTCGTATCAGGGTCTTCTCAGTGCTGAATTCTTTTCTGAATCCAGTTGGTGGGAGACCAACATAATTGGGTTTGGTGGTTCACTAAATGTTTTAGGGCTAATTTTTCCATTATTTTATCTACAAATTGAATATTAGAAACCGGTTGGTAGTTATCCATGTTCAGTGAATCAATAGAGGGTTTCTTTATTACAGGTGAGGGAAATACCTCCCTTTATTACAGGTGAGGTGAATAAAAAGCATGAACACAATGAGAGGTTAGAAATTTCAAGAATGAAAGGAGACAGTTCAATCACCAGCCATGCGGGAAAATTGTCCCCTGAAAAGCTCAATGGTTTGATCCCTTTGGTCGTGATAAGGAGCTTGTCCATAATAATAGATTGGAAATTGCTCCAGTTTTATTTTAATGTGTTCAGCTGTGGAAATATCAGACTTATGTATTGACAGTTGTGTTACTCAAACGTGATCCATATTTTTGGAAACTTTGGAGGAGAAATCTGTTGAAAAGCATTGGGAAGAATTTCTACAGGACTTGAGGATTTGTTTAAACAGGCCTGCTCAAGTAAAGAGTTGATGACTTTGAATAGTTTCAGTGAATTATTACCGGAGTTTTTAATCTCTGAGGCCAAATATTTTTTTTTTCCTTCACAAGTCTAAGATCCACAAGGTTAGAGGGGCACTTATCTTTAGCCCATCACTTTTCTGCTGAATGCAGGGTAGATCTTTGGGTTTTTAAATCTTAAGAAAACCAGGGGTTGCCTTTGCTTTTTTTGCGGTATAGCAATTTGGTTGGAGCAATAATATCAAGAGCAGCAGTAGCTGCAATATTGTACGAAGTATTGGGGACAGATGGGAGAATTTAAGACTTTCTAAACTATTTAGCAAAGACACTAAGGTCCATATCCTTTTTTACTTTGTTACCAATTTTGTGGGTGAAGGAGGTTTTGGTTTTGAGGTATTATTTGGCAAGTGCGGACAAATTCATTACGGGCGTGATCTGACCAATCCAGGGTATAGACTTCTTTCAGATTAGAGGATATACCAGAGGTAAATACTTGGTCCAGAGGGTGACTGGCAAGATGGGACATACGCAGGAATAGTGTATCAAATTGTCTATACTTAAGTGATTCTAGAAAGGTTTTGACCAGGGTATAGTCTTTTATCTTACTAGAGAAGGAAATCTCCTGCAATAAAGATGTTGGAATGTCTAACAAATCCAGGAATTCTTGAATAAATGCTTCATTATTCCCTGGAGGGTGGTACCCCCAAAAATAATGCCTGAAGTTTTAGCATTGATAATCCATTTTGCACAGATGAATTATAAGTTAGTGGCTATATAGGAAGAGGCTTTGGCCCATAAATGGCAATTAAGGTGAGATTTGCTGATAATAGCAACTCCTCCTCCTATTATTGGTAGTAGCTCTGGGGGTTTGGAGGACTAAGTATTCTGGAGGAATTGCCTCATTGAAGGTACATAAAGTGCTTTCCTTTAACCAAGTTCTGTTAAAAAACAGAAATCTGGCTTATGCTTAGATAGGCTTTTGTGAATTTCCATTTTATGTTTGGGTACTGAACGGACATTCAGTAAAAAACAGGAAACTAAACCAGGGGTGTTCAACCTGATAGGAGAACAAGGAGATAGAATGGTACCAAGTGAAGATGGTGGCCTAGAATGTAAACTGTTTTTTTCGATAATAAGGTTGGGTTACCTTCCTTATCCAATAATTTATTTATATTGTGGTCAACTGGTAAGCTGACAGGTAATATCTCCACTCTCTTTTTCCCTGCACAGAAAGTGGGTATTGGAGAGAGAGGGAGAAATCAGAGATTCTGCTTTAGACTCAGTCACTCACTGAAGAGGTATAGGCTCACTTTGATGAGTTTTCTTCCGCCAGGTAAGGGGGGGAGCGCTTGGTGGATGAGTGATATATATAAAGAAAAAAAGGGGAGAGACAAAACCAATAATAGTGTAGTCTGTGATAAAAAAATATTCCAATCTATTAATTCAGTGTTGGTCTCACTCACAATATTCTTCTGATGTAATACAGCATATCAGAGATTCATCTCTCTCTAATGGGAGCCCTTTTGTGTGTCACTAGGTAGGGGTTTGTGTTGTAATACACCCTCTGTTGTAAGCCACTTGTTCTCATCAGATAACAGTCATAAATAATAAGAAGAGAGATATCGCAATAGTGTGATATTGTAGGGATAATATATTGCACAAAGTAACAAGTGAACAATTACACTCACATTTGATAATGTTAATAAATACGTGGGAGAGAACTGCTGAAGAGATCACCGGTCTGCTGCACGTCTCACGGATCAAACCGCCACACCGCTATACAGCGCACGCATCCACATGGGTCACTTCAGGTTGTACTCCAACTATGGACGGAAAGGGCTTCTCCGGTTTCTCCAGCTATGCACTGCCAGTCCTTTCAGTCTCCAGTCATCCCAGGATCATAGATTCAACATGTTTCGCATAGACTTTCTCAAGAATCCTCTTTGATTAGGTAAGTTAATTGTGTACGTGTTAGATCAAATCGTAGGTAGGCTACTATCTTTCATTCCTACTAGCTCAGTCTGGGCATCAATATGTATGGAAATATTTTCCATTTAATATGAATAAAGCACTTTCCCTTAACATTTTTAAAGCAAAGCTAAAAATCCCCCTCTTTAAAGAAGCATTTTACCAAGTTATTTATGCCCACACTACTGCCACAGATGCACTTGACCTCCCTGGCATGCACTTTTAATAAATGCACTTTTAATAAATGAACTTTTACACGTACTGTGTCTGTAAGTCTCCCACTTGGATTGTAACATTTTCAGTGCAAGGCCTCCCTTTGTGCTATATTTTCATTTATTTGCTGCAATTATTCCAATTTGTTGCACTTTATTTTCTCTGTTTTACAATCTTATAAAACACGGTGTACATTTTTTGCTCTATATAAATAAAATGACAAACATACCCATTTGGAGTAGGAATATATATTTTAGTCAGAATGTGTTTATAGCACCTTCTGAAGGTTGCACTAAAATTTGTGATAAAATAAATACTTATACCAGATCATTTACTATACATCTAAAAATGTTAATAGCCTTTAGAAGAGCAGAGTTTATTCCAGGCATGTCCAAAGCAGTCTCAGGAATGATCAAAACAGTAGGTGGCATTTCATATCAGCAGTTTGGCTGTTTCAGACCCTTTCCAAAAGCTTCTGTCAGTCTGAAAATAACTGAATGTGCTAAAACAAGATAGAAGTCACACTCTTAGCAATAAAAAGAAAATTGGTATAAGGTTAAAATGTTCACAAAGGGAAAATCAATTTAGTTGAAATTGGAAGAAAAAAACGATTAAACAGGAAAAGTTTGGAACTGAAAAGATTTTCTATAAAGTATGAAAATACCGAATTAGTGTGTAAATCTCATGTGCAAAAGCTGTCACAAAACTCACTCACCACATCATTTTACTTGACAGATTAATTCCTGAAGAGCAAAGTGTCCTGGAGTACTATAATAGCTATTTCCTTTTCATTATTTTTTTTAACACAATGGATCACTTAATGGTCAGACATCATTTGTGTCACTAAAGTGTTGCAAATTGTAAAAAGGCTTGCAATTCATTTAAACATTAAAAGAGCAATCCAAGCAATATCCTACATGGTTTTTTTTTAATACATCAGTTCTGTAGTAGTAGATAATAGTGTACTTATTACCATTTTTAATTCAACTCTTTGTGAGTTTTAATATACTGATAATCCTTTCATTTCTATAGAAGGTTTTAAACACTTTTCCAGCAGTGCAAGATCTTTGAAACACTTTCCTGTTTGTGATCATTTGCTGCCAATATTCCCAGCAGTTTAATCTGCAAACTGTAACAACAGATAATCTTACCTTAGTAATATAATTCTATTTAACACATAAATGAAAGGCTGACAAAGTCAATCAGTCATTCACAGAAAGTACATTTGTGGTGCACACCACACTAATTGTTATATATTTTATAGTGAATATATTATAGTGAAAAAAACTTGAAATAGCGATAAAAATAAAACTCATTAAAATCTAACACGTGGTGCTTGGATCTATATTTACTGCTGCCTTGAGTCATTCGCCATTGGCAGTGGTATCTTTAAACAACAATAAGAGCTATGCAATAGATTCCCGCTCAGAATAGAATGCTAATGACAATATTTGCCTACTTCATACGGGCAAAATCATTTACCTGTGCACTCTACATCAATTTACAGAGGACAGAATCACTGAATGTCATTAACCATAAGTTGTACCAATAGCACATGCCACTTCATAACTCGTCTCTTGTACATAGAAAGTTGATAACAGCAATATTCAACCATATGATTACTAATGACTTGATTCACTCTACAATGATTGAAAATTCAAATAAAGCAGTATTGCTTAGCTGCTGCACAGTGCCAATCAACCATATATTATACATAAAATTCCATGATTCTTTAGTCAGTCAGTCTACCAAGAAACCATACTGACATATGGATGCAGTTTAACGTTAACAGCACAATTCAAACAAACATGGTTGTATAGTTTGCGGCTCTTACGATGTCAGTTGATATGCTGTGCATGAATATGTATGTACATGAGTCCCTCATAATGAATGCTACACCAAAGGGTTGCAAGATGGTGCTAGTGCTGTCGGATCCCTCATCTTACTAAACTCACATACTGTATGGAAAATCACTCACTCTAGTGACAGTGATGGTATAGCACTACTAGCTTGCAAAGTAACCTTGTGCTAAATTGTGGCAAGTTTAGAGTACTTAACTATATTGTAGCATCCATAATATGGATGAGAGACTCCGTGTACAATGGAGACGGCAGTCAGCAGATCAGAGGCACCATGTGACGTCGCCATGTCACAACGCCCTACGTGTTTCTCTCCAGGCAGAGCTTCGTCAGGGGCAGGTGAATACATGGAACATCCCCCTACTGCGTATATATAGGGCCTCATGCAGTAAGTGGCGCAAAGTCACCTTTTGCCTGATTTTCACCAAAAATGCATACCACTATTCAGTAAGCCCTAAAAACTTGTCGAAAAGCAAAAAAAACGGCAAGTTTGTTGGTGGTTTTTTTTCCGCCATCGGCGCGGCGAAAAGGCACTTTGCGCCGCAACTAGCCATGTTTTGAAACCCGCTCAATTCTAGTAGTGGCGAGTAGCTTTGCGCCGCTACTCGCCACTCTAGAATTGAAATTTTCATGGCAATCCGTCTCGGCCCAAAAAGTTGGCAAGTTGATGAGGAGAGGCTGCGGATGAGCGGCGGAACGGCACTTAGAAAAAATCAGGCCTTTTTCCTGCCTGGGATTGATGCCGGGGGTCTCCGGAGCTGATACCCATTAATACCAGCTCCGGAGACCCACAGCATGCATCCGAGGCAGGAAAAATGCATTTAAAGCCCACTTCACTACCTTAGTGGCTAACCGCTAAGGCAATGAAGGGGTTAACCAGCGGTGCCAGGTTTATTATGAGTAGCGGGGTGGGTGAAGGGGGTATTTGGGCCTTGGTGGTTGTTTAGGGCTTGCGGGGTGGTTACGGGTGGACTTAACCCCTTCATTACATTAGCAGTTAATACCGCTACAGTCAAGGGTTAAGCCCTCATGCTACCAAACCGCAAGCCCTAAACAACCACCGTTGGGGCTAATACCCACTTCGGCCACCCCCGCTACTACAATTAAAAAAATACACACACAACAGCCCCACACTAAATAAATATATATATATATATATATATATATATATATATATATATATATATATATATATATATATATATTATGTGACAAACGCCCCTCTTTTGTAGTGCTGACGTCTGTCTGGGTTCTTCCCGACACAGTCTTCTAGGGTTAATTATATAACAAACAGGATCATGCAAAGTATTATGCTGCTTAACTCAGGCTTCTGCCTGCTTTATTTTCATCCAAGTAAGGTACTGCAGCTTTAACATGTGAAGGTTAGAGGTACTCAGATACTTTCATTCAGCAGTTCACATATTTCAGTGTTACAATCTTTCCCACACTGTTATTTCAAGAAATAAAACCAAAATCATATAAGCAAAATCCTATCCCTTTCAGGGATCTAACTACACATCAGAATCAGTCTCTCTAACAGCTGCTGGCCAACTAAACTGGTTCCCCAGCTTAAAACAATGCTCTCTCATTTAGGGTCACAAGATACAGCACAGTCTTTTAGCAACAGCAGTAACCATTTGTTTTGTCTTATCTGTCTGTGGTGTCCAGGCAAATCCTCTGGTACTGTGATACGTGGAGGGGCCGTCAACCCCGACACTGGAAACAGGGGAGCCGCGATACCCCCAGCCTCCAGGCTCTAAGGAGAGAGAGTGAAATGCAAAACCTCTCTGCTCTAAATACCTGTGCATTTGATTAGAAGAGCAGGTGAGGGAGAACTAGAGCCATTGTAATCTGTGGTCTGGATTTTCCATCCAGCTGCCTGAGTTAATGGGAAGCTGTGGAATGGATCATTTTTAACTATTCCTGCACTTTCTGCTCTAAAATGGGGCAGAAAGCTGCCTAACATCTTTGGACTATGTCACAATATATACAGTTTTCGACAAACCTATACATTTGCACGCCCCGGGCGAGTGGATTTAACACTGTGGCAAGCTCTTATTGGCCCAAGCAGCACACGTGTGGTACTAGGTGGCGCGTAGATTTTTGTGTTCGGCGAGTAGATTTTTTGGTGATTTGTCGACCACTGTATATATATATATATATATAAAAATATATATATATATATACGGCTTATATATATATGTATAGCCCCCGTATTTAAAACCAGAGACAGCACATAAAACACAGACAAAGCTCAGTTTTAGCACATCCAGTGAAAATCATACACGGTACAGTGCCTAAATATATATGTATAAATATCTATTAAGTAAAATGGTCTTTTAGTTTGACATTTTTGGCCAAAATTGTTGTAAGCCCCTGAGCCAACGTCACGGCAGACCACAATTCAGGGGTCCCTAACGCTAATATAAATTCTTAATAACCTGTGTAATAACAGGAAGAATGATTTATAGTAAATCTGTCAATATTAGTTGCAAAGTTCTAAGTCTGATTGAAGCCTTTATTAACCTGTACATTACCAGGAAAAGCACTCTGAATTAGAGTTGTCACAACCATCCTGCAAGCAAACAAGTTCCCCTGTGTGGAAGATGCTATGGAGTGAGCCCTTAACCATTTAAATGTGGGAGGGGGTGAGCTTAAATTAAGTAGGAGGTTGCCAACCTCCAATCAGCCAGGACTAGCTGAAACACAATTGTAAAATATAATGGACACCTAACAAGCTCCTATTGAACCCCCAAAATAACCACAACATGACAGATTTACTATAAATCATTCTTCCTGTTATTACACAGGTTATTAAGAATTTATATTAGCGTTAGGGACCCCTGAATTGTGGTCTGCCGTGACATTGGCTCAGGGGCTTACAACAATTTTGGCCAAAAATGTCAAACTAAAAGACCATTTTACTTAATAGATATGTATACATATATATTTAGGCACTGTACCGTGTATGATTTTCACTGGATGTGCTAAAACTGAGCTTTGTTTGTGTTTATGTGCTGTTTCTGGTTTTAAATATATATTGCCATGCTCAGCAGCACTCCTCTGTGACACTCATATGGTTATATATATGTTGTGGTTATTTTGGGGGTTCAATAGGAGCTTGTTAGGTGTCCAGTATATTATAGCCCCCGTATCCCTCAGGGGATTGTCACATGCTGCGGCTTAGTCAAGAGGGCGGCTGCATTTGCAATTAAGGCCTTTTCAGTGCAAGGGAGCCTGCGCTGGCAGTTCTGAATAGAGACAGTTAAGGCTGCAGTTACATGTTGCTAGGCAACCAGTGAAGCTGTGAGAGATGACAGTTTAAACAGCTTTTAAAAAATGAGTTAGCAGTTGGAGCTGGGAGCTGGGGGAGTAAGGGTGTGTGTGCAGGGAGCAGTAGCCCCTAGCACTAGGCCTAGTTACCCCCAGAGGTCCCAGATAAGTTACCATTCCCCAGTTTGTGGTTGCTTCAGGGACAGGCCCTACATGAGGAGATCTGCCCCTTTAGCTATTTGGTTAAGTTAGAAGCCACTCAGTAGTGCGCAGCCTGATTACTGGGTCTGGGCTCAGACCCCCCAGAGTTATATAGAGACTATCTTCTCGGAGGCCCTGCAAAGCAGTGACTGCGGCCGGTTGCAGACGGATCCCCGTCAAAGTACAGACTGTGCGGAGCTGCGGTGATATTATCCACCCTGGAAGTCACCCCACGCGTAGGAGGACATCACGTAGGATCAGGCGGATCCACTTCAGTGTATAGCGGCACCCGTGGCTGGAGCCCGGGCAAGTATCTATAAAGAGTGCACCAACATGTCCAGGGATAGCGCTATCTCCATCACACGTGGGTGGGGTTTGGACATAAGGTACTTTGGGGAATACCTATGTTGATGTGTGCACCCAGTACACGTCCATGTGTGTGTGTATACACATTATTCTGTGTGGTACAGGTACCGGAGTTATTATTAGAAGTTATAATAGTAAACAGTTATTAGCATACACTGTGTGCGTGTTTTATTATTGTGGTTCCTGTAAGAGGACCATCCCACTCAGGTGGGAACCCTTACAGATGGAGGCGCTGTGTACGACGAATCAGGTAACCCCAGGCTCCCAGTGGCGGAGGTTCAGGTCTTCTTTGAGCCTATCAGGTAACGCACCACACCAGGTAACATAAGTGTAGATTTCCCCACATGGTCCCCATCTGCGATAGGGGGGGGGGGGGAAAGGTGTTACATATATATTACACCAACAACCCCTATACCCCCCTAACATACAGTTCATATATGCACAGCAATGATACTATAGGCCACCGGGGGCACTCGGGTGTTACCCGCGGGCCTGCAGTACCAATTCTGTGCCCCTCCAAATTAATTTAAAAACACATACATACTTATTAAGAAATAACCCTCTCCCCTAACACATACAGTATAGTAATGGGCACAATTACTATTATCCACAAATGGATAATAGTGCATTTGCCCATTTAAAATAAATAAAGAACAATAAATATATTAAATACATATTGCGCTCACCCTTGTCCGGCTGCAACGATGAAGGCCATCCTCATCTTCATCACCGTACATGCCCCCTCCGATGCTGCAAAACATAAACAAGAATAAAAAATGCCAATGTAATGTCCCCTAACCCCTTAATCACCACCCTTAATCATCATAGCGGTTATTAACCGCAACAGTCATTAAGGGGTTAACCCACCCTCACCCACCACTCGGGAGGCCTACATACCCTCCTCCACAAAAAAGAAGACGGAAGAACATAGATCAAGATCCCGTTGCCGCTTTGGATTTTACAAAAAAGTCTTGGATTATTTATTTATGGTTTTTTATTTTATGGGTTCCTATTGCTGTGCGTGGAATGGTTCGAGAGCTTGGTGTTCAATGGGAGTCGGAGAGTGAGGCAGCTAATGGTAAGTTAACAAAAGAAATGTTAATTCAATTAATTATTAAATAAATAAATTGTAAATTAAGTTAAAAGAATTTTTTTTAACTTTAACTGTTTTTTTGTAATTTATTATATGTGATACTATTTTTTTCCATTATCATTTCTTGCCACTGTATGCATGTATATACTGTATGTATGTATGTCTCTATCGATATATAAATACAGGGTAAGAAATTATTTGGAAATGCTTGTTTTGCACTATGTTAATGTATTTTGATATGCTGCAATTCTAAAATATGTGTAATGTAATTTTTAATTAGATAGATGTAATGTTTGGTGTTGTATGCTGTACTTTAGGTCAGGGTGAGGCTTGCTTTTTTATAGTGGTTTTTTTTTGGTACTACTATTTTGTCAGATAACTTGGTTGGATAATGGGTTTGTTTAACGATTAAAAGAGTTAATTGTGTAATTGATTTGGAAGGTATTTTAATTGTTTTGGGATTTGATTAATTAATGGTAATTTATTTCGGTTGCCTTGCTTGGTTTAAATAGTATACTTGTTTGGATTTCATTGTATTTTCTTTTGAATATTTTATTGTTAACATTGATTGGCAGAGTGTACATGGTGCACAGATTTTATGCATCATGTATACAATATAAATTCAATGTTTTGATTGGCATTTGATGCTTTTGATTGCCAGATGAGAATGATTTTATTAGGAAATAGGATTTTGTTTGACTGTGGCTGATATGGAGAAGTGGTATTTTTATTTGTGCATGTTTTTATTAACCCTTAAACATTTCTTTGTATATTGGTTCATCATGTGTATATATATATATGTATGTATATGTATGTATGTATATATATATATATAGTATATATATATTTATATATATATATATTTATATATATAGAGGTAACAGAGCAGATGGCACACAAATACAGATGAAGACAGGTGCTTAGTCCCATATGAATGAATATAATCAAAGGCTCCTTACCAGGCAGACCAGAGAATCCAGGGAATCCATATATAATATATAGTTGCATGATGAAGCCACTGTACAAATGAATGGGTGAAGGGTGGGTATCGGGCCAGGGTGGCTTAACCCCTTAATTACTTTTGCGGTTATTATCCGATAAGGTGATTAAGGGGTTAATTGGTATCAGAATGTATTGCCTATGTATTTTGTTGGCAACGGAGGACACGGAATTTGCTGGTGAGGGGGTTCTTATTGGTAAGGTCAGTAGAACTTTATTTATTTTATTTATTTATTTTATTTATTTATTTTATTATGCTAGTTAATGTGTTTAATAATGGGCAAATAATCTATTATCCCTATCTGGATAATAGTTATTTTGTACATTATTGTACTGTATGTGTTGGGGGGGATGGATGTATTTAATGTATAGCACCGCGGACCCATAGGGACCACCCGTGGGCCCCTAGATCCCCGTGGGAACCACCCGAGGCCCCTCAGATACCTGTGGGTCTCACCCGAGGCCCCCCAGACAGCCGCAGGCCTACCCGTGGGGACCCCATTGTGGCCCACGGTGATCCGTGGAGACCACGTGGTGGACCACAGCGCATGGCGGGGACCACCCGTAGGCCTCCAGACCCTGTTTGAAACATGGTGCTGGGCTACTGTGAGGTCTGTGAGATGACCTGTCAGGCCCACTGGGGACTCCGATGGGCCTGGGGTATTAACCCTTTATGTAAAATAATAAATCATGTATTTATGGGGGGGCACAGGGCTATGTATTTAATAAATATAATGATGTTTATTGTGGGGCTGTGTATTGTTTTTATTGTGGGTACTGGGGGTGGGGGAAGGGGGTATTGGCCCCAAGGGTATGTGGGTAGGCCTCCCGGCTGGGTATTGGGTGAGTGAGGGTGGTTAGGCCTCACGGGGTGGAGGGGTAGTGGGGGAGGGTATTTAGGCCTCACGAGTGGTGGGTGAGGGTGGGTTAACCCCTTAATGACTGTAGCGGATAATAATCGCTATGGTGATTAAGGGGTTAGGGACATTACATTGGCTGTTTTTATTCTTGTTTATGTTTTGCAGCATCAGAGGGAGCATGGACGGTGATGAAGATGAGGATGGCCTTCATCGTGGAAGCCGGACATGGGTGAGTGCAATATGTATTTATTGTATTTATTGTTCTTTATGTATTTTAAATGGGCAAATTCACTATTATTCATATGTGGATAATATTAATTTTGCACATTACTATACTGTATGTGTTAACGGTGGTGTATTTATGTGTTGTAATTTTTATCTTGGGGTGCACTGAATTGGTACTGCATGCCTGCGGGGAACACCCGAGGGCCACCGCCGACCTATGGTATCATTGCTGTGCATCCCAAAAATGTGATATATGTGTAACCCATGTCCCCCCCGTCCCCCTCGGTCGCAGACTGGACCTCTAGGGTGTAGTGAGGGCTGGTTACATGTATGTGGGTGGTGTGTACCTGTGAGGAACAGGAGGGCCTGAGTCTCCCGCGATGGTATAGGGGACAACAGGGACAGACTTCTGGGGTATATGCCTTCATCTTCTTAGCAGTAGTGGTGCAGAGCCTTCATCTCTTGTAAGCCCTTAGGTTGTAGGGTGAAATCCTTCCAGAGAGCCCTTTGCTTCAGGGCAAGTGATTTCAGTCTCACACACACAAGTCTTTTATAAAAGCAGCAATGTCTCTTTATTCTCCAGCACCAGCACACAGCAGCACTCAGATACAGTGTACAGGGTCTTTTCCTCCTCTCCTTCTCCTCCAGACTGTACCCCTTCAGGATGGGCTGTATGGAACTCCAATACTCCCGACACCCACCCCGAGGGGCAGACCTCAAGGTGAGGCTAGCTCACCCCATGAGCAGGGTGAGGGGCATTGGTCCACCACTGTAGTGCTATCAGCTCTAAACAGGCTGGTCTTTAGCTTCTCCTCCTAGCACAGGTATCACTCTAATCATGACCTCTCAGGTCAGTCACTCCAACACTTCCAGCTCCCAGGACAGAACTACTTGTCACCTACAGGAACAGGCAGGACTAAGTTTAGTCAGCCCCACCCCTCATGATGTCAGTAGGCACTCCCCTGTGTCTCATGCCTTCCACACAGAGTCAGGGGGCCTACCCCCTCCAATCACGGCAGGGCTTGAAGCGTGGGAAACCCATGATAACTACTGGCGGCCTGCCCTTAGCAGGACTTACACCAGTAGGAGAATTATATATAGCCCCCATTTCTTACCGGGGCTACACTCTCCCTCAGGTGAAATCCAATGGTCCCCACTTGGACCTAACTTTAGCAGCACCATCCTGCAGATGAACATCTGGGAAACAAAACACATTGCAGGTTAGGTAATGCATCAGACCACCCACCAGATGGCGTAAAGCAACAGCATATGGTTCCTCCCAACGTGGAGAACCAACTGGTAATAGTGTTTTGGGTCAGGCTTCCGTACCTCCCGCACATTATGATCAGTTACGGTGATATAGTATGGCTTTACTGACCCAGACTCTGCCGATAAACCACACTGTGCATGTATATGCACCTCCCCACACTCCAGGCCCGGACTACATCACTTATGTCCTCATTGTGATAGCCTGCCTTCCCGAACCTCATTCGCAAGTACTCCTGCACTGCCTCCCTGAGCCAGCTATCTCTGTGTTCCTCTATTTTACTCATTATTGGTTCAGGCACATAGGGGAACTCGTATCCGTGTGATTGCCTATACCTAGCCACTATGGCCCTGTCTGCTCAGCTCAACTTTGTAAGTTTCCAGTTACCTGCCCTGCTTGGCAGTACCCAAAACTCAGGTTCTGCTGGGGCAATATCATCGTATTCCGGAGGATCCGATCAAGTCGTCTTCAGAGGAAGAAGATGGCGTTTCATCGGTGGCGATGTGCCTACCGGCAAACCACCCCAGCTGTAAGAAAGATGGCAGTACCCAAAACTCAGGTTCCGCTGGGGCAATATATGGCAGCCCCCTTAGGAAGGAAGTTCTTCTGCTCTATCTCCTGGTATCTATGCTCTAACTCATCCGCCACCTCCTGGGGAGTAAAGGCACCTTCAGCCCACCAATGGTCAACTATGTTGTTCCTAATTAACAGGAACCTGGTACGGTCCATCCCCTTGTGGAAGCCTGTAAACAGGGGTGCCCACCACTTGTCACGGTGCTCATACTCGAATACTGCACTGGAAGTACCTGACTTTGACTCTGTTTGTGATGACACACCGGACGTGACCGCCTCAGTAGAGTGTGAGCCTCTGCGTCTACCTCTTGTATTGGTGTAGATGGTGGGGTTCATTTTGTGGACCACTTTGCTTGCAGGCCCTGCCTCCGCAGTAGTGTGGGACCCTCGGGCCTTCCCTCTAGACACAGGAGAAAAGGTTACAGGGTTAGACACACGTATCACATTCTCATAGGGTACCTCCCCATCAGATCCATCGTCACTTAATTCCCAATCCCTCCAATCTTTGGAATATTTGGGGTTCTTACTTAATTTATTCCCACAAGGTCCCGGTGTCATGACTCGTGACGGGGCAGGGGCAGTGGCCCGGGCAATGGTGCTAGGGGTTGGAACTGGGGCATCGGTAATGTCCGTATCAATGTCCAGCAAGCGGGTAATGCTGCGACCGATAGGCACCTTCCTGCTTGCCCTTTCCGGCGTGCTTCGTGCTCCTCTGTAGATGCCTTGGCCCTTCAGTGTGGCAAGTGCAGCTGCCATGGCTGCTCTCCGCGGGGAGAACAACGCTCTCGGGCCTCTTTTCCAGTCGGACCCGGAAGTGACGTCATCACTGGTGCCCGCGGAATCTCCATCCGCTCCGTGGTCTCGCACCGGAAGTGCGTCAAGGACAGGAAGGGGCGGTGGTGGCGCTTCCGGTCCGCGGACGGGCAGGTAGGCCGCAAGCCCTTTTCTCTCTTCCTCCCCAGGTTCCGTCTTCGCCTGGTGGGAGTAAGGGGGTGGGGGTGTCTCCTTACCGCTCCGCTGCCAGCTGATGATCTCTGGTTCCTCCGGAGCGGTCTCGTATCCCGTCTCCGCCGCACTGGGAGTCACCATGGCCGTGGGACTTCTACGGGCCTCAGGCCGCACCTGCGCTCGCCGTCGGTGGGTGTCCAGACTCGTCTGCTCCCTCTCTCCGGTAAGTGGACCGCCATCTTTCTTACAGCTGGGGTGGTTCGCCGGTAGGCACATCGCCACCGATGAAACGCCATCTTCTTCCTCCGAAGACGACTTGATCGGATCCTCCGCTAGGGTGTCACCTAGGTCTTTTGCGGCACCGCCAGTCAGTAGTGGTACGAAACTGGCCCGCTCCAGTACCTCCACTGCGGTCGCGCTCTTCTCCGCTGAAACATCGCTTAGCTCTGTAGTTGGCTGGGCCTTGGTTCCCACCTCAGCGGTGATGCAGTGAACTAGGGCAGCCTCGTCCGCTGTCTCCACCACCTCCGTTAGGGTTCCCGGAGATGCACCCCGAGGGATCTTTAGCATAGGCCATGGCTCGGTAGGCTCGGTAGGCCACATGTAGAACGTGCCACATTGAGGGCATCATGCTTTCGTGTTTGGGGCCAGTCCGGGTGTGCTGCAGTGTATGCACATGCACCGGAGGTACTCTCGGCCATCGAGCTCCACTACCAGGAAGCCTCCTGGGAACTGGAACGTGGTCATATTTAATTCTGACATTGTTTGCTCAGGGGTGGAACAGTTCAATGTTTCAGCTCCTCTCTCTGTGAATGTCAGACAAAAGTGAAGTTCCTCGCTCTCACTTCCTGTCCCTCCCTTCTCCGGAGTGGACGCTTCTGATTGGCTCTCCTTTTGCCCCCTCCCTCTGGTGGAAACAAGATTAGGGGCACTCCTTCACTCAGTGTGACGTGGCCTTGTCTGTCGGCCAGTCACTGCACAGGTGGGTGGGCTTTCGGCTTTCGCGCCGCTCCTTTTTCAGGGGTTCTGGGTTTTGCGCCAAACCCCTGCACATCTCCCGCCACATTTCTCTACCAGTCTCTTTGCACGCTTCACGTGCGCGATCCATGATTGGCGGGAGTCGCCATTTTGGTTCGGTTGCTAACTGCTGGGTCGTGGATGGCACTGCTGTCGCCATTTTTAACTCTTTCTTGCTCAGCGGAGCACATGTAGTGACGGCCGCCATCTTTGATTAGCCCTCCAAATGTATGAGTTCACTATTCTCAGTGTCTAGTGCATAACTCGTTCCTAGACACTGACTGCTCTCACGGACAATCTCTGGTTCTCGCTGCATGCTCTCTCGAATTGCTTTACCTACTGATATGATGTGGCATACCCCAGGCTAGGCAGAACTCTTTCTCTGTACACCGCACTCGCTGACGGTTCCTGCAAGTACTCTGTGGGGTGTTTTATGTGGGTGCTGGCTAGTGTACCGGGCATCTCCCTAAGTACTGGCATCTCCTACTTTTGGCCACTCATAGTGCGGGGACTGGGCCATGGTCCCTGGACAAGTTACCAGGCTAACCCCCCCAGTTGCCTCACACTACCTACCTCAAGGGACTAGGACAGCTATAGCTCCACACATCTTACATCACCCACTTAGGACACCCAGGGCGTACTGTGCGAGAGTCCACGCTCCCCTGACTATCCCTGGTATGCATAAATGCCCTACTCTCTACAGTACTTGCACAGAAGATGCACTTAGCTCTTCCAGCTCTGCTTTGCTGAAAGCCTGTCCTGTTCTGGATCTCAGCAGCGCCTCCAAATGTAACCTATGTTCCCCTCCCCCCGGTCGCAGACTGGACCTCAAGGGTGTAGTGAGGGCTGGTTACATGTATGTGGGTGGTGCGTACCTGTGAGGAACAGGAGGGCCTGAGTCTCCCGCAATGGTATAGGAGACAACAGGGACAGGCTTCTGGGGTATATATGCCTTCATCTTCTTACCAGTAGAGGTGCAGCGCCTCCATCTCTGGTAAGCCCTTAGGATGTAGGGTGAAATCCTTCCAGAGAGCCCTTTGCTTCAGGGCGAGAGATTTCAGTCTCACACACACAAGTCTTTTATAAAAGCATCAATGTCTCTTTATTCTCCAGCAGCAGAACACAGCAGCACTCAGATACAGTGTACAGGGTCTTTCCTCCTCTCCTTCTCCTCCAGGCTGTACCCCTTCAGGATGGGCTGTATGGAGCTCCAATACTCCCGACACCCACCCCGAGGGGCAGACCTCAAGGTGAGGCTAGCTTCCCCCCCTCACCCCTGGAGCAGGGTGAGGGGCATTGGTCCACCACTGTAGTGCTATCAGCTCTAAACAGGCTGGTCTTTAGCTTCTCCTCCTAGAGCAGGTATCACTCTAATCATGACCTCTCAGGTCAGTCACTCCAACACTTCCAGCTCCCAGGACAGAACTACTTGTCACCTACAGGAACAGGCAGGACTAAGTTTAGTCAGCCCCACCCCTCATGATGTCAGCAGACCCTCCCCTGTGTCTCATGCCTTCCACACAGAGTCAGGGGGCCTATCTCCACCAATCACAGTAGGGCTTGAAGCGGGGGAAACCCATGAGTACTACTGGCGGCCTGCCCTTAGCAGGACTTACACCAGTAGGAGAAAGATATATAGCCCCCATTTCTTACCGGGGCTACATATGTAATGGGGGTATAGGGGTTGTTGGGGGCACAGGGGGTGTATGTTGTTTATTGCAATGTTTATTGGGAGCAATTATGCCTTAACCCCTTAATTGCCTTAGCGGCTATCCGCTATGGTAATGAAGCAGCATTAATGTTTTTTCATAATATTGTGCGGGAGCAGGGGGTCCCCTGAGCTGAACCACATTGATTTGTGGCTCAGGGACCCCCTGCTTCCCGTGTTACAGGCCCCGGTTTGGGGCATCGGTGCCAGTGTCGCCGCCATCTTTATAGCGGGCACTTCGCGTATGGGACGCTATAAAGATGGCGGCCACACTGGCACCCGATGACTGTGGAGATACCATTCAGTCTTAGTAAAGTGTCCTTGGTATCTTTAATATAGGACGATAATGCCAAGACGAACGGCCGTAAGATTTTATCAAGGTATTTGCTACTATTCTCTGTGAGATTATTGTTCCTCGACACTATGGGTCTCCCCGGAGGTCTTTCCTTGTTTTTATGTATTTTGGGTTGTGTATAAAACGTGGCTATGGTAGGTGTTTTTATATGCATAAATACATATTCTTTTTTACCAATGTGTTTATGATCAAGGCCATCACGCAGTATCGAATATAATTCCATTTGGAATTTATTTGTTGGGTCTTTATCTAGAAGATGGTATGTCTGTTTGTCCTTCAGAATGCGTTTATTTTCTTTTATTTATCTTTTGTTCAAATGGCCAATGGCGAATGACTCAAGGCAGCAGTAAATATAGATCCAAGCACCACGTGTTAGATTTTAATTAGTTTTAGTTTTATCACTATTTCACGTTTTTTTCACTATAATATATTCACAATAAAATATAAAACAATTAGTGTGGTGTGCACCACAAATGTACTTTCTGTGAATGACTGATTGACATTGTCAGCCTTTCATTTATGTGTTAAATCTATTAACCTGAGTACATAGGTAGCACCCATTTTTGATAAATCAATGATATCATATCAATTATAAACAAATTGAGTGAGCGGTGTGCTCTGTCTTCTGTTTATGCTTAGGAATATACTGTAAGAATACACTGTAGCCGGTGACTTACACTGACTGAAGGATTGATTTGAAACTGAAAGGCAATCAATCACAGGAGAATGAATCAATAAGCAGATAAGGTAATTCCTTTTCAATAAAGGTAATCAAAGGCTGCATCTATTAAAACACCATTTTTTTTAAACTGCTTAGATTGCCTCTTTATTATAGTACATGTTTCTCAATGTGTCAAAACTTCACACATTATATTAAAGAATTCATGATCTGTATATTTCTGATCAATCATTATATTTTATTTATATTTCTTTAACTACTAGAATTTTTTTAGTTAAAATGTAACAACCACATGTCCGGGAGTCATCAAAGCGTAATCCACGCAAGCATGTACAAATCGGCGATACTTGCCATTAAACTCAATAGCAGAAATCACAGATTCGGATACGATATCATGCATTAAGCATTGATCACCATCGACAAATGTATTTTCTATTTTTAAGTGACAACTTACATCCAGAACAGGGCAGAACCTGGTACTGTATTTACGAAATAATACTGAATTTTATCTCCTTTATGCTTTTTGCGGAATTTCACAACATTCAAACATTAATAGATCTAACATAATTAAATATAAAGATCTGAGAAAACAACAGCTGTATAACTTTCTAAAATGTTTCCACAACAAAAATAAATTTTGTTATGTGTATATATATATATATAACAAACCAAGCAAAAAATGAAGTAGCGCCTCTATATTATCCTGACTAAAGTAAATTATAGAAGAACCAATTGCTAATCATGAATGCGTTTAGTGGGGCGGCTAGATATTAGCTAATACACTATGATACAGACAATACAATAATACAATATTTGATACAATCACTAAACAATATAAAAATAATAATACCTATAAAATGTACGTTTAATAAAAATAACTAAAAATATTTAATGATATGTGAAAAAATGAAAAAAGTACCAAAAAATTAAAAAATTAAAAAACCTCCAATACACAAAGTCCTGTTCCAATGGTAGTAACTCCAGGTTCCTGCATCCCGTTTCAAAGGGATCACCAGTCCCTGTTCATATCTAGAAAAAAGGAAAGAGAAAAAAAACAGGCGCACACCTAGTGCATTACCATAATAAAAATTGTATTAAAGGAACATAAAATCTTTCAAATGCCCACTCACAAAAGTACAGCAATCAATAGCATGTATGAGATAGGCTCTCATGTGCCAACAGCTCGATCATCAGCGTCCGGCTCAGGTCAATGGCGTCGTCACGTGACCCTCCTTCGTGCAGCCGAAACCGGAAACGGAATACCTCGCATTCAGTGTTCAGCGTGAGAGGTCCCTCCGGGAAACAATGCCTTGAAAGTCCTCTGTATAGTTGTTTTACGGCCATGATGACACACACGAGAGCCAAATTCTGACCGCAAGTAGCAACAATGTTCGTGGGCAAATGGCGGCTGCAATCTAACCACGCCCTGCCAATAAGTCACTATACTCGCGTTCTATACTTTTGACACTCAGCACTACGTCTATGAAGGCCAGTCGTTCATTATCATCTATGTAGATATAACTAGGTATAACTATATACCATGACTGTTTAAATCATCACTACATCAGCCATGATTTCCCCTTGATACTGACCCTGCATACCTATATTAACAATACGTATAGATGTTTAGCAGGTAATTCTATACCAAGCATTACACTTTAGAAATATCTCCTCTTATCAACTCAGGGTTCAATCACAGGTATATTAATACCTTACCCAATGATTCTTTCAAGAGGAGTTCTCTTTGGGAAGGGCGAAGCTGAATGAGTTATAGTTATATCACTTTCCTCATCTGACATACATCTTTTGAGCTAGCTATATCTAGCACTATAGAGGCTCTAGAAGCTTCATGGTTTTAAAGTTATTTATGTAGTGATTTAGTCTATTATGTCCTAATAAACTTTTATATGTTGTATGTCTGCGCACTCAAGGACCATGATTTAATACTACTCAGGTCTGTGGTGCGCCCTACTGGGGATCTATTTGTGTGCTCTTCACACTCACATCCCGTTTGTTCACGTACCTATCCCTGGCAGCACGCGACCTCATTTATTCATTTTAGGGGTTTGAGCGAGGCACCACAATCTCTACTAGAATCACCTGGAGTAATCACGGATAGCTGGAGTCAGGAGTCCGATATAGTGGTGCAACGGGCAGTGGAGAGTTTCTGAGATGCCAGCAAAGGAGGTAGTTAGGCAAGCAAAAATGTAACAGATTTTATCCCAACAACTTCTCAAATGCACTAAATGGTTGTTCCTAATTCAGTGTTTGATCAACCCAAAACATTCACATTGACCTTGTTTCCCAGCTTGGCTGACATTCCTATCTTTTGTCTAACTACAGTATCCACCTGTAAACATTTTCTAACATAATGTCAGTTATTCTGCAACTAGAAAATCAGTAAAACGCAGTAATACTGGTATTAAAACAGACTTTAATGTTTTTTTCCTCTTTCTGCACTCATGTATATTACCTTAAAATGAGACTGTCAAATGACTTTAAATACAATACTAAAAATATTAGAATAAACCGATTACACATTATATTTGGTTCTGTGTTATTCCTCATAACTAAATATCTTGGTTATATTAAATATATAACTGTTTCACCCCCGATTCCCAACAGTCATCTTGACTAGATACTTTCTACAAGCAGACCCTCATAGGGAGTGCCTGGTTTTTGGCACGGGACTCTTGTCCAGCATCCACTGTCCTCCATTCATCCCATGATCTCACAATCCCTTGTTTATCCCACCTACTGTAACACCTGGTAAGTAATCTAATTTAAATATATGGATGATGCCAGGATAATTTCAATTTATGTCGCATTATGGTTGGATACATTGTGATATTCTGCATTATTGCTGCCATTGAAACCTAAGGAAACTCGATGATATACTGTGATGTAATGTAATAGTCAGAGTTACAGTATCAGTAAGTAAGATAAAGCTGGCTACATCCTTACCTTGCATATTCAAAGTAGCTTATTTTAAAGGCATATCTGTTGTGTTCATAGATATGTCTCTCTGTGTTGTATAGGCAAGTGTTTTGGGAGGTATATACTGTAATTCAATGGGCCCAAAATATGTCTATATCTCCCACTCAAAACTGATATTTAAGTCAGTGGAGACTTTTACTTGGTGACATTTTTTCCTAGTTCACGAACCTAGACAAAAGGTTTGCATATCTCTAATAAAAAGCTAATTATCTCAGTAGCTGAGAGGATGGGATAAGTAATGCTAGGAATAATGTAATTGAGTTGAGCTACGGTTCCACCTGGTCCAATTCTGTAACAGAATTGTTTTTAAAAAAAATGTGCTAACTGCTTTTAGGTACCTACTGTATAGCGGCAATAACTGTTCAACTGGTGCTAACATCACTAAAGTAAATAGCAACAGCAACAGACTAACTGCTTGTACAGGCCCTCAGAGTTCTACAGTATTTAGAGTTGACTTCTAAGACAGTATCTATAATATATTTGTGTTATAAAATCAATAGGTATTGCTCTATATCTAGAAACAGAGATCTAGGTATCCCCTTGGTCACTTCAGCAGATATTAGTGTAGCTTTGCTGAGCAACACGTTTGCAATATTTGTATCCAACTCACTATTTGCCGAGTAGAGCCACTTCAGTAAATGTAGGATACTGTACAGTATGTGGACTTTCCCATGCTTCAGATATGTACAGTAGCATGCCCTGGGCATCCATATACCTCAAAACCTCAGATGTTAGAGACGCAATCATTTTTTATTAAGCACAGTCATTTGTTGAAGTACTAATTTTTATCTCCAGACACATATCATAATAGCACAACGGTTATGCAAGTTTATGACAAAGTTCAGCTGTAGGCTCTGTTACTGGCTGCATAAATGTGCCTTGTTTTAACATTTCTCTGTATTTAAAGAACATTGTCCATGTGTTCCCTATTTATACAGTACAGATGTAACAGACGTCATTGCTCCTAGGAGCAATAACCTTTGCTACATCTTTAAGGTTGCAGGGCACTAATATTTAGATTCTTTTAAAAGAGCAATCCAAGCAATTTTGTACTTTTTTTTTTTTAAATAAACCAGTTCTGTAGTATTAGATGTAGCACTCCCCCCCCCCTTGGAAATTACACAGACTTATACTACCTAGTGTATGTGTGTGGTGCGATACCTGTTAGGGTCAGGAGAGCTGAGTTAATCTGCAGTATTGTGGAGATCAGGACAGGCTTAGGTTCTTCCTCTGGTTATTCTCTTGGTGCTTAGCACCTCCAGCAGTAGTGGGCGCCAGGATATTCGGAGGTCAGCCCCCACTATTGCACTCTTTCCCCCTCAGCCGAAGGACAGATACTCAGGCTGAGGTATATTAGAACAGGATCTTTATTCAGGCTGGCACACACTGAAGTTCTTCATCACAGCGGTGCATGGTGTCAGAGGTCCCAGACCTTTGGATGGTGAAGGCCCTGATCTTACAGGCCTCTGTGGCTGAATCTGATGTTCCCTCAACCAAAGGTTTGTGGGGAGCATGCTCATCCAGCCATAGGAGAGACTCACAGCTCTCTGCTTCCTCTCTCGTCAAGAGCTCAAGCAGGACTCTCTCTAACTTGTTCACGCCCTCCTAAGAGACTCAAGAAAGGGCGGCTCATGGTCTATACCTATCCCTAATAGGCTTACACAGGCCATGAGTCACCACCTTACTTCTATCACTCATAAGAGGGGCATAAGGGGGTCAAGAGACCATATATTTAACCTGTTACTGCCTGCAGCTAACAGGCCATACATAATAGGGATAACATGGGGCAAGAAAGGTATAATGGGACATACCCTGTTACATAGGTAATACTTACTACCTTTAAAAAAAATTCAAGTATTAATACCGTTTTAGTATACCGTACTGACCATTTTTTAATTTCTATAGCAGGTTCTAGCACACCTCCCCAGCAGTGCAAGATCTTTGTAACACTTTTCCGTTTGGGATAATTTGTTGCCAATATTCCCAGTAATTTGAGCTGCAAACTGTAACAATAGACATTACCTTAGTAATATATGAATACATTGTAGCTGCTGAGTTACAATGAAGGATTGATTTGAAACTGAAAGGCAGCCATTTAGTGAAACCTGGGAAACAGAATTTTACTGATCGCTCACAGGAGAACGAATCGATCGGCATCTTAGGTAATTCATTTTCAATAAAGGTAATCAAATGCTGCATATACTGTATTAAAACAAAAAATATTTTTTAAAGCTGCTTGTATTGAGTCTTTAAAACCCTGATATTTATAGTACAGCATATCAACTATCAGCAACTGTACATGCTGCAGTGAAGATTAGTTCCCAAAAGTAAAACAAATAGTTTCCCTATTCCTGGGCTTGGAGGATCACAAGCTTCAACATTACCATGTGTACTTTCCAAACAGTGCAAATGTAGTAACCCATTGCAAATGTACTGATACATGAATGTGGTATTAGGTACAGTAGGTGTCATGAATAATAGTTAGTTAATGTTAAGTGCAGTGTATTTGAAATTTCTTGATTTTTGTTCTCTACCAAAACAAGCAAAATTACTTTTTACCAACCCAGTTTCACATTTATTTAGATAATTATCTAATATATAATTTAGTTTACTGACATAAACTTCTATGCAAACTTATTCTACATCAGTCTTCCTCGGATTGCCCTTCTATGAACCCATAAGAAGTACAGTATTGTACAGCTAGCTGTAATTTGTTTTCAGTATGATCTACAGTACAGATGTAGCCCATTTCACCATCGCTGGAGCCGAATTTTTCTGCAACTCTGGGGGAAATGAAAAGCCAGAAAAATCATGTAATTGCAAAAAAATATAAATGTGTATGTACATGTAATCAAAGAAAGGTTTCTGCTGTAGAATAAAGTAAAATAATATGGATAAGTGCAACATGCAAGTGAAGACAGCAGTGGGTAGGCTAACATTTGTTAACATTCTATCGAAAGACTTTCTCTAGGAAATGGGTTTTTCATTGAATTTTGAAGGGAGAGTAGTAGCCTAGTTAATAGAAGCTTATTGGGCATTCCAGAGATAGGACGCTGAAAGAAAGAATGCTTTCATTAGGAATGAACAGTAGAGGTAGGAGTACAAAAGACAATGCATGTCTGTAAGAGTGGAGTGTGCTTGAATAACAAGAAAGTAAAGATGTGATATACAAGAGTTGCAGTGGTACATTATGTGATGAATTTAAGGACGGGAGAAAAAGTTGAAATAAAATGGAAGATTTTAAAAAGGCCAGTCGGGGGATTTGAGAAGGTGGTAGTTAATGTGAACTTAAGAGACATACTGTAGACACTGTATGATCCTATATGAATTATTTAGAATAGATTGAAGAGAGAGAAGAATGAAGGCCAGAGGATTGTACTTTACAGCAGTTGAGGCAAAAAAGGATGAAGGTTTCAACTAGTGATGCTCAGGATTTTGAGCACAGAATATATATATTTAATATACATTAATACATATGTAACAGGTTTCCCCCCCCCCAATCGCAGATTATACTGTGTGGGTGCAGGAACATATAGTGTTACTCGGTATTTGGTGCTATACCTGTTGGCTCACAGGAGGGCTGAGCTTCCGCCACGGGGAACCTGGGGCAATTATACTATGGACAACCACTTACATTCGGTGCAGCGCCTCCACCTGCGATGGCTCCCACCAAAGGGGGAGTGGTTCCTCGCAGGACAATCACAATAATCACATATACATGAAGTAACATAACTAAGGACTTTACTAACATGCAATATAACATATCACGGCAATACCATAATATAACCGGTGTCCCTCTCTCGAGGAGACACTAACCGTGACGTCTCGCAGGACGATTCCCCAACACCAGGTGATCCCACCCAGTGTCCAAAGAACCCCACCCAATGTCCCGCACTCTTGCAGAGAGTCAATGGGTGACTGCGCAGTCACTATTTAAGCTAAGGGCCCAGTGGTGCACGTATGATTGTATGATACCTGCCGAGAACTCCGGTGCTCGGGTCAGCAACGCTTCACAAAGGATCAGTCGGGCGATGACTCCTTCTGATCCTCCAACCGAACTCCAGCCACGCGCGGACCGCCAGGGCGGTCCCACTCTGGAATAGTCTCTGCGGACCCCAATGTGGGTCCGAACCGCTTCACAGGAACAGCAGCAGCCGCTGTGTCCCTATCTATCTAAGTGGCACGCACTATACTATAGGCCATCCCTATAGCACAGCAACCTGTAGTGTTTTTGGGGAAACTCCTAGGGACCTACAGGGGTTAATGACCTGTCCCACTCCCCTAACTAACCAAGTCCCCTCAACCTCACTACTACCTACCGAGTCCCAGCACCTACAGCAGCAAGCTGTAGCTCACTGGGTGCTGGTAGCCAACGTGCTGCGCAACAAGGTGCCTGCCTGTCAGACCTCACAGCACTGACAGCCGTGACTCTGACAAGGCAGCACTCTAACAACACTAAGGGCAGCGTCCCTATCTTGGGCCTCCCTCAGCAATTACCCACTACCCTAGTGGGGGGTTGGGGCCTACCTGGTGTGTGGGTACCTATAGGGCCGCAGGAGCTGCACTCGCTCCCCGCACCCTTCCTTCCCTCACAGCTCCCCTGCTCCAACTGCAACTCCTGAGTGACAGGGTCCCTCTCTCTAGAGCAGTCCCTGGCAACACTCTCTCTCTTGGAGTAACTAGCTACCTCAGACCCTGGGGGTGCTGGCCTAGTACAGTGAGTCCGTGCCTCCTGTACCCTACCTCCTTCCCTGGGCTGCTCCGGTCTCTGACTAACACCTAACATGCTCCAATCCCACCAAATGTATCTCTTTTTCAGGGACAGCTTAAGCCCTATTGGCTCCCTAGCATCACGTGGGGCGCGCAAAGGCTCTTGGGATCTGTAGTCCCAGCTCAGAGCTTTCCCTGGTAGGCTAGGGCTTTGCGGGCTTTTCCTACCCTGCACTGCGCTTGCGCAAGCTTTCTGGAGTTCCCTCAACCTTCCCTGGGCTTTCCCTGTTCTCGCGCAACTTTGTTCTGTCTCTGGGGCTCTCCCTGCGCATGCGCGACCACTGCGCATGCGCAACCTAAGGTTCAATGGCGGTGCCCTTACCGCCCAGCTCCGGGAGCGCCAGGAGCCTTGTGACGCGCATGCGGCCTTGGCAACCGCCCGCACGCATCCCCGGCAACCCCCGAGCCAGGATCTGACCGCCCTCTCCCCTGCCATCGCCGGACGGAGCCGCCATTGGACGCGGCGGCCCCCGCGATTGGCAGCCAGGTGAGGGGGGTGCTGTCGGGCTGGGGAGACATGGCTACATCCTCCCCCTGGTGAAAAACCCAACGTCCCCACTTGGGGAACGACATCAATCGGCATAAGAGTTATATAATCAAAATGCATTGCACAGAAAATACAACTTATCATTTTGACTTCACACAACATGGTACATGACAATTCCCATACTATACCCGAGACTAGCTGAGACCATTTGTGGGGTGCCCCTAACTTATCATGTGGGGGTACCTCACTACCTTGGGATATGGGTACCTCACTTTTGCGTCCGTGAGCCTCCCCTAGGAAAATTTCTTGGAGGGCACACCTGAGGGCAACAGTCACTGGTTCGGTACTACTTCCTCCCCCTGGTGGAAGGAGTAGCACAATGTCTCTTAAGCAGGCCTTTACCCGGTCGTCCGCGGCTTGGATGCGGTAAACCAGGAGGCCAGGACCTTTCCCGCGGTCCACTACGTGGTGAATAGAGCGTTCCTCTTTGGGCTCCACGGAGAAAATATTCACTACACAGTCCTTGTCCCTACGAACTTTCGAGGCTTCCACTGGGAAGCGAGAATTGGACAATGTCTCTTTCCTCAAAGTCTCGGTTTCACCTGACAGGCAATCGTAGGGCACACGGGCCCACAGCAGGCTCTGCATCCGCCGAGATAGTGTGTTTGGTGATTTCACTAGAGTGGTCCGCCGGCAGGCGCATCACCACTGGTGGAACTTCAACCTCGTCCGCTGGGGATATTACGATGGGACCCTCCGCAACTGGCTGATCTGGGTTCTGTGGTTCCTGCTCAGGAACCGGGTCTAGAATGTTCACTTGGGCGCACTGGCCCTCCGAAATGTCTATGAGAGGGGTAGATAGGTTAGCTATACTGACCGGCTCAGTATTAACGTCGACCCTGGCTTCCTCTGCGGGTTCTGCAGCCTGCAGCAGCACTGGCTTCATGAACTGTGCCCCGCAGTCGGTACACTGGGGCCCGTGTGTAAAGTCAACCACGGGGCAATCACAATCGCCCAGGCAGCATAGTAGGCGTTCTTCCCCATCTACCACCGTCGGCGCGATCGCTACTGGCAACGTGGATAACACATCTTTCCACTTACCAATCCTCATCCAGCCTTCTAATACACACGGGCATACCACCAGGGGCAAGTCCGACTTTGGGACCCTTATGTCTCTATGCATCCGCGGGTGTGTACCTCTGCATTCTGGGCTGTCTTTGCTGGAGACAGCCGTTACTGGTTGAAACTCACGGTGCTTACTCAGGTGGCGGGGGTGGGGCTTAGGTTTTCCCGCCATTCCCGGACGGTTTTCTGCAAAATCATTCTGCGCATTGAGCGCGGCACCACGTGCCTTCTGCCAACTTGGGGAAAGTTGCCATGGCGCGGGGTCAGCATAGACTAAAGGGTAACCCTTCGGAGGGCACCCAGGTATAAACAATGTGTATGGTGCCTCTGCCAGGCATATATCCCACGTGGGGGTCACCACAAAAAGTATCGATCTCCACCGGGATGTGGGGTCTTTATCTTCATCTACAATACAGGCGTACGGCCACCCGGGGATTTTACACATGTGATTGCAGACCTCCACATCGGATATATGGGCGGGAAGGCCTCCTACGGCCACCACACGGCGGGGGCTAAAATCTTGCCTCAAAGCCCAGGCAAGGACCTCGCGTCCGGACTTGACAAACATGGTGGACACAAAAATAGAAAAAAAATGAACAGGGCACCCCAGGTCTCTCTCAGCAGCGCCTCCAAATGTAACGGTTTAACCCCCCCAATCGCAGATTATACTGTGTGGGTGCAGGAACATATAGTGTTACTCGGTATTTGGTGCTATACCTGTTGGCTCACAGGAGGGCTGAGCTTCCGCCACGGGGAACCTGGGGCAATTATACTATGGACAACCACTTACATTCGGTGCAGCGCCTCCACCTGCGATGGCTCCCACCAAAGGGGGAGTGGTTCCTCGCAGGACAATCACAATAATCACATAGACATGAAGTAACATAACTAAGGACTTTACTAACATGTAATATAACATATCACGGCAATACCATAATATAACCGGTGTCCCTCTCTCGAGGAGACACTAACCATGACGTCTCGCAGGACGATTCCCCAACACCAGGTGATCCCACCCAGTGTCCAAAGAACCCCACCCAATGTCCCGCACTCTTGCAGAGAGTCAATGGGTGACTGCGCAGTCACTATTTAAGCTAAGTGCCCAGTGGTGCACGTATGATTGCATGATACCTGCCGAGCACTCCGGTGCTCGGGTCAGCAACGCTTCACAAAGGATCAGTCGGGCGATGACTCCTTCTGATCCTCCAACCGAACTCCAGGCACGCGCGGACCGCCAAGGCGGTCCCACTCTGGAATAGTCTCTGCGGACCCCAACGTGGGTCCGAACCGCTTCACAGGAACAGCAGCAGCCGCTGTGTCCCTATCTATCTAAGTGGCACGCACGATAGCACAGCAACCTGTAGTGGTTTTGGGGAAACTCCTAGGGGCCTACAGGGGTTAATGACCTGTCCCACTCCCCTAACTAACCAAGTCCCCTCAACCTCACTTCTACCTACCGAGTCTGTAGCTCACTGGATGCTGGCAGCCAACGTGCTGCGCAACAAGGTGCCTGCCTGTCAGACCTCACAGCACTGACAGCCGTGACTCTGACAAGGCAGCACTCTAACAACACTAAGGGCAGCGTCCCTATCTTGGGCCTCCCTCAGCAATTACCCACTACCCTAGTGGGGGGTTGGGGCCTACCTGGGGTGTGGGTACCTATAGGGCCGCAGGAGCTGCACTCGCTCCCCGCACCCTTCCTTCCCTCACAGCTCCCCTGCTCCAACTGCAACTCCTGAGTAACAGGGTTCCTCTCTCTAGAGCAGACCCTGGCAACACTCTCTCTCTTGGAGTAACTAGCTACCTCAGACCCTGGGGGTGCTGGCCTAGTACAGTGAGTCCGTGCCTCCTGTACCCTACCTCCTTCCCTGGGCTGCTCCGGTCTCTGACTAACACCTAACGTGCTCCAAGCCCGCCAAATGTATCTCTTTTGCAGGGACAGCTTAAGCCCTATTGGCTCCCTGGCATCACGTGGGGCGCGCAAAGGCTCTTGGGATCTGTAGTCCCAGCTCAGAGCCTTCCCTGGTAGGCTAGGGCTTCGCGGGCTTTTCCTACCCTGCACTGCACTTGCGCAAGCTTTCTGGAGTTCCCTCAACCTCCCCTGGGCTTTCCCTGCTCTCGCGCAACTTTGTCCTGTCTCTGGGGCTCTCCCTGCGCATGCGCGACCACTGCGCATGCGCAACCTAAGGGGCAATGGCGGCGCCCTTACCGCCCAGCTCCGGGAGCGCCGGGAGCCTTGAGACGCGCGTGCGGCTGCATGCGTCCCCGGCAACCCCCGAGCCGGGACCTGACCGCCCTCTCCCCTGCCATCACCGGACGGAGCCGCCATTGGACGCGGCGGCCCCTGCGATCGGCAGCCAGGTGAGGGGGGTGCTGTCGGGCTGGGGAGACATGGCTACACATATATATCTACAGTAAGTACTAGTAAATAATACAAATATTAAAGGTGGGAACTCTAACTGTTTTGGTTCTAAAATGTGGTTTAGTTTTCATTCTAACATTTTTCAACTTTTGGTTTTGTCAAAACTCAATGTATTTTTTAAATGGATTTAATAATAAATGATACGTACAATGTCAATTTTTTTAAATGAAAACTTGTAAGCCCATTCTTAATATATATATATATATATATATATATATATATATATATATATATATATATATATATATATATATATATATATATATATATATATATATATATATATATATATATATACTATTAAAAAAAATAGTAATAGGCACTCCATAAGTTAAAATAAAGAATACATAGTAAACACTTCAGCCCAACCAAAGTCTGATGAAAAAGACTGCAATGCAAAGCTACTGTTCTAAAAGTATTAGATTGCAGTCAAACAGAAACCAACACTGTGTCCTCTATGGGACCTTCATCACAGTCCTCAGGAATATGCAAACATATATACAGGGCTATTCCCCAGAAGTGAAAAGACAAAAAAACCAAAAAAGATCAGAAGCCCAGGGGTCCCAGACCCCAACCTCCCATTGCCTAGAAACCCTAGGTTTGTATAAAGTCAGACTCAATTCCTCTGATATTACCATATCTTGTGGGTTACAGTGGTATTGGCGGGAGTCATGGTCCTACTTATCTGGGCTTTCATCAGGTACCTACTCTTTTTTTGAAAATCAGTGGTATGTTAGTGTACATAGAAAAAAAGATAACTGCCCATCATGGTATTCAACAAGTAACTCTGTTGTATTCATACTGGTGGGACCGGTAGTGCAGAAACACCTGTTGCAATGATCCAAACCATCTGAAACCATACACCAGATGCTTCTCAGTTACAAGAGCAGCAGTGCAAATAATAGTGCTAAAAGGTTAAACAGAAGTCTCTCTGCCATATGGATGTTGTTAATATTATGCATGTATGTTTATCTGTATTTATATAGCGCCCTCCAGGTCCATAACGTTTCACAGCAGTAATACACGTGACATTATATTTGAACACATAGTGGGAATAAGCACTTTAGACATGAAAGTAACAATATGAAAAGGGAGTGACTGCCCTGAAGAGCTTACATTCTACGTAGGGAGAATTTACATGGTAAGTGCATCTGCAAAGGGTCAAGGTCAGTGCATATGAGATGTTTAGCATCAGCCAGCTGAGCTACCCATATGCTTCTTTAAAGAGGTGTGTTTTAAGAAAGGCCCTAAAGAAGGGGAGAGAGAGGGTGCTATTTTGATATTGAGGGGAAGGACATTCCAGAGGTGTGGGGCAAGGAGGGAGAAATTTCAGGCGGGAGAGGGCTTTAGATACTAAGAGGTAGACAGAAGACATCTTTCAGCAGAACGCAAGAGTCGGTAGGTGTACAGTATAACGAGAAATTAGGGCTAAGATGTGAGGAGGGGCAGAAAAGTGTATATCCTGAAAAGTAAGAAGGAGAATTTTGTAAGTCATACAGAGTTTTTTTTTAATACTCATATTTTATTGATTTTGCAACAGATTCTGTAAACATAGAGCAATGAGTTCACACAAAGAAAAAAGGATGGAGGGTGAGGGTATGTACAAAAAGTAGAATATTAAAGCTGCAGACCAAGCAATATCCTACATGTATGTGTTTTACTTGTAATAAATCAGTTCTATACTATGCTTGTAGCATTTAAAATAAATAAATAAAAACACTAACTGTGAATGACATTTTTTATGTATTATTATTTAACAAGTATTTTTTTCTTTCTATGGCATCCATTAACTACATCACATCATGTTCCTTTTCTGAAACAGCCTCAGCTACACCCCTTTTTGAGCCCTGCCCTCTCTAGAAGTGCACCAATTGTATCTAGTGACTGCCTGGTCATATGATCTTCCCCACAGAAATTTTCATCTTTGATCCTCTTCTGCTGTATTCACAGCCATTTAATGAACACCCAAGCCGAATCGTCACTGATCGATCACAGGAGAATGGATAAATTGGCAACTTAGCTAATGATTGTGTGGATTGTATTGATGCACATATTAAAGGGGAAAAAAGCTTGAACTGCTGCATTAAGAAGGGGGGGGCAGGAATTCTCAACTCAGATCAATAGTACAATTACATTGGTATCAATTAACAAAGATACAGATGAAAGATTCATAGGTTAAATTACAGTTCAGGTAAACACAGGTAAGACGGCATCTGGATCTCACTATTCCAGGTGTTGTAAAGGACCTAGTACCTTTGACAGGTTTTGATTCTATGTACTTGTGGCTGATTCAATGGCCATCAGCTGCTCTTTAAAGACGGAGTGGTACGAACTGACTGCTGTTGTACTGTGGAGATTTGAAGCAAAACCAAGGAATAGTCTATTGAATGGGTAGCTGAGCCTTGGATACTGTGGTATAAAAGCAATGGCTGCCCCACCCTCTGGAATTTTGAACAGGAATCCCTCAAAAAACTTGTAATTCTCTCTATTGGAGGATAGAACATATTTTGTTTTTAATATATCCCATATAGGGGAGGTCTGGTTTCTTCAAGTGTAGGGCTATGGCTATCTGTGCACTGCCCGGGCAGATTTAGGAAAAAAGAGAGGGTACCCCAGGGCTGAGGCAATGCTCAAAATGCTCACCCTTAATCCACTTTGATATGTTGGTGTCCCATAATCCTCCTTGCTCCTGAAATTCGCTCCGTAGCAAGCTGTTCAGATGCGCTGATTGCGCTTGGTAGCAGACAGCCCTCCGGGTGTCCGGGTCTGATGTCACTTCCGGCTGTGACGCACAGACCCTTCCCGGTAGTCTCTGGGCTTCGTCTGTCAGCTCTCCTCCTCCTTCAAGTTGCCGATCACCAGGCAAACAGGTTGCGATCAGCTGGAGCCCAACGTGTGATGTCAGCAACAACTCCACTGTACTGAATGGAAGCAACACCCTATTGCTCCTCCTCCTCCTACGCGTTTCACCAAAGGGCTTCGTCAGGGAACTGGGGAACCCTCTCTTTTTTCCTAAATCTGCCCGGGCAGTGCACAGATTGCAGGACTGAGATTTATCATCAGGCTACTCCCGTTTTTAACCCCTTGGAGACCCATCAAGTGCAATTGCACATACAGCTTCAACCACATAGTTTTTTCTTTTTTTAATAATATTATATGCATTAATTCTTATGCTGTTGTTGTCCTAGAGGTTCTGCCCTGGGACTAGATGTTTTAATAAAGTTATATAGTTTGACCTCAACCCTATACTGACTGCGCTTCTAACCTTTTCTTTGTTGCTATGTACCTAGCAGGGACTGGAGGTTCCCTGTTTTAAAGAAGCTGCTTCACCTATTGGGTTGTGTTTGTCTCACTCATATATACATTTACTTTTGCAATACCCTATACGCACCGGACTGGTTCAGGTCACATGTGGTTTTTTTTTTTTTTTTTTTTTTTCATATATATTTTTTTTGTTTTTTATATATATTTCATCGTTAATCTTGCTCATTGCCCTTATCAAGAGTAACACCCCATCTGGCGCATTATCATTGTTCTTTTTTGAATCTCCTTCTATCATAGACAAACAGGAAAGATCCTCCTAGAATGCACTCAGAAAGGTAAGTCAAAGTGATATGGTTGATAATTTAAAAAAAACCTTTTAATCACATGGTGAGCACATTTTGTGCCTGCCCTACGCAAAGTCAAACACCATCAAGACACGCAGCAACTAGCTATGTATGTGGTTTTAGATATTTTTAATGTTGTGTGTATTATCTTCCACATTATATGTTGATTTCACCCCGTTCTGGAGCAGACACACACCTATATACTTTGTGGTCTATGTGAATCCATGTAGGTATTTATTTTTGACCTACTAACTGCCTATTAACACACCTCTTCAGATCCAGCATCAGCATACCATCTATTTAGGTGTGCTGATTTTTTGACAATAGAATACCTGCTTTACAGAACAGATTTTCTAGTCTGAAGTTACACTGTGATTACTACTGGCAGTTCTCTAGCCCACATATTGGCGGTGTAGTGTCATACCTCATTATCTCCCGTGTATTTATTTGGGAAGACTGTTTCTTGGTTTGTCAATAGGGACTGGTCGTGGATTACTTTCTGCCATTTCCCTCTATACAAGATGTTTTACTATATGTGTGATTAAAAGGTTTTTTTTAAATTATCAACCATATCACTTTGACTTACCTTTCTGAGTGCATTCTAGGAGGATCTTTCCTGTTTGTCTATGTTGTTAACCTTATATATCCTCTATTGCACCAGTCTGTGAGTTACTTCATTCACATTCCCATTTCTACTAGCTGATGCGGGAGCCTCCATTCCCCTTTCCCTTTCCCCTTTCCTTACCCTTAAACTGAATCTCCTTCTATCGTCAACCCTGATGCCAGCTGTGTGGTAACTCGTGTATTGATACATGAAATGCTTATGTTCTATTGTTTTGATGTACGCAGAATACTTACCCTTTTTTTAACACTAAATATGTTTTGATATACTTCACTATTTGCGTTTTGCGCTTGTTTTTTGTCTTTTGTCTCTAGTTCTTGGGAATGCTGAGCCACTATAGCAGCATACGCAACATACCAATGGTTATGTATGGTTTTATCAATTTCCTGTCACTTCCACAGTAGGGTTGTGCCTGAAACCATTGTTTGAATAAAAAACAATATGGAGGGTTTACACTAATTAGTGGTATCACTTTTAGATATTGATCTTTCAACACAATTGGGTTGTTTTTTGGGTTGCGCACTTAATTCTTTTTTCACATGACATATTACACTGTGTCATGATTTATTTAACAAAAATAAAGTCAAAATGGAGAAGCTATGTGTGAAAAACTAAGTACGCCCTTACTGCTTCCATAGGAATTAAGATGCTATGTAGAAGCTGCAAATCAAATGCCCTTGATTAATTGATCATCAGCAAGTGTGACACCTCTATAGAAGCCAAAGTTTTAGCAGTGTGCTGGTCTGGAGCATTCAGGTGTGTGTTAACACAATGCCTAGGAGGGAAGACATCAGCAATGATCTTAGAGAAGCAATCGTTGCTGCCCATCAATCTCGGAAGGGTTATAGGGCCATTTCCAAACAATTTAAAGCCCATCATTCTACAGTGAGAAAGATTATTCAAAACTGGAAAACATTCAAGTCAGTTGCCAATATTAAAAACAGGAGTGGACATCCCAGCAAATTCACCCCAAGGTCAGACCATTCAATGCTCAGAGAAATTGCAAAGAGTTACATCTCAGACTCTACAGGCCTCAGTTAGCATGTTAAATGTTAAAGTTCATGACAGTACAATTAGAAAAAGACTGAACAAGTGTAGTTTGTTTGGAAGGGTTGCCAGGAGAAAGCCTCTTCTCTCTAAAAAGAACATGGTAGCATGGCTTAGGTTTGCAAAGTTGCATCTGAACAAACCACAAGACTTCTTGAACAGTGTCCTATGGACAGACGAGACCAAAGTGGAGATGTTTGGCCAGAATGCACAGCGCCACGTTTGGCAAAAATCAAACACAGCATATCAGCACAAACACCTCATACCAACTGTCAAGAACCTGTGTAGGGGTGATGATTTGGGCTTGTTTTGCAGGTACAGGACCTGGGAACCTTGTAGTCATTGAGTCAACCATGAACTCCTCTGCATACCAAAGTATTCTAGAGTCAAATGTGAGGCCATTTGTCCAACAGCTAAAGCTTGGCCAAAATTGGGTCATGCAACATGGCAATGATCCCAAGCACACCAGAAAATCTACAACAGAGTGGCTGAAAAAGAAAAGAATCAAGGAGTTGCAATGGCCTAGTCAAAGTCCAGACCTCAACCCGATTGAAATGCTGTGGCAGGACCTTACGAGAGCTGTGCATAAACAAATGTACACAAATCTCAATGAACTGAAGCAACATTGTAAAGAAGAGTGGGCTAAAATTCCTCCACAACGATGTGAGAGACTGATAAAGTCATACAGAAAATGATTACTTCAACCTGTTAACGGAGTACCAAGCTATGAAACATTCTATGTTCAAATTGTGATAAGGAATCATCTTGTTTTGCTTTAGGAGTTAGCCATACTGACCTGTATTCGTTAGCTGCTTCCTTATTACAACTAGGTAATATCTACAATCATTACCTACTCATACCATCTGCTATATACCGTCAAGTGATAGTATAATATATGTTGTTTGCCAGTTAACTCTATATAGTCAATACAGCTAATTTTCCATGCTTATATGATGGGTAGTGTAGCAACTTGTATATAATCTACTGCTATAGAGTACACAACTCCGTTTGATACCCTGCAACAGGTCTGATTGTATTTGCAACAGCTGCATTAGGTATTGCTATGCTTGTATGACTTGTGATACACCTAAGTGTTTTATATGTAACCATTGTTTGCTTTATACAGAGAGGACACTGCCTTCTACATTTACTAAACATCTTTTCCACTAATGACCTCAGATATGGATACATTCTGCTTTCTTGTAATTGTATCTCTGGTTACCCTATCAGAGCTACATTCTGGAGACATTGTTTGGTAATATACTTACCCATGTGGTTATCCAAGCGTGTTAATCTCCTAGTCGCCTACCCTGGGGCTTTTTAATTAATAAAACTTTATTATTTTTTTGTTTTAAGTAATATATGATTGAGTACTTGTTAGTTGGTTATCCTTAGATTGTTGCTACTTCAGCATCATTTATTTAGCTGTTACATTGAGGATATTCAGATTCTAAGACATATTTTAGACATATTTTAGTTTGACAAGATTGACATTACACCTGAGTGCAGTTGCAAGAGGGAACTAGTGCAAGTCTTCTAATTTGCACACTCATGTATGAATAGTATATGATGTCCCTATGCACCTGTGCATAATAACTCTCTAATTATAAGGGTTAGCGGTTTGCAATACACAGTGGTTTACTATTTATATAATTTATAAGCAATTCACATTATCACCATCCACTTATTGTAGGTTATAAATAAGCCTTCTTATATTATAATACACACTGTATCCACTCATTTCCATCAATCAGTTGTCTTAGTATGTCTATATATATCCATCTCGCTCCCCCCCCCCCCTTGGTATAACCCTGACGAAGTCCGTTGACTATCTGACGAAATGCGTAGGGCACGTCATCACGTTGGAAGCTGCGCTACTGGAGGATCCCTGAGACGTGATCAGCTGCTTTCTGTTTGTCCTCCCTTGGAGCACCGCACCATTTGGCTGCTATCTGAGGCTTCTGTATGCCGGTTCATCTCCTCCTTCAGTGTTGAAAGTACGGTGGCTCAGTTACCCCGGTCGTGCTGGGAAGACTCTCCCGCTGAATACCGTGGGGTGCTCTCCTTGATATATGCGGGTCACGACGCAGACCGGTAAGGTACTCCCTTCTTGCACTTGAAAATATTCTGTTTCTCACTGCTCACAGACACAAAGCATCCAGCTGACAGGCGCGCTATAAGCGCAATCACTGATCAGCATTCCATCTGGGCTTATTGTCGTGAGAGTGTGTCTTGAATCCATTTACTGGAAACATTTTCATACTGCTTCTATAGGAGTTTGAAGCCCTTCACCTACTTTTCCTAAGGAGCATTTACATGGCACATTACAACACGGGACTTGTTACAGACTGATCTTACCTCAGGATTAACCCCTTATTTGCTTCAGCAACCTCCATGATTTCTAAATATTCCTTTGTCTATTGTTTCATGTGTAATTTACACAAAACGTCTGCCACGGGGAGATCGATTAAACAAAACAAATCTTGGTACAGCGCCTCCACCTGGGAGGGATTCCAAGGTAGTGGGAGGAGCCCTCACAGGAACCACAATACTGATATCCACACACAGTATATAATAATAATAACCTTTACTTACGAACATGTAAATATGCAGTGATATGAGCCACAGGCGCGTGCACATATAACCTCCCATAACTATCTTCCAGCTCCGACTGCCTGCCAGCTCTGTGTGCGCCAAATCTATTTCCTAGCTGTCCGTGATTCTCACAGCCCTATTGGCCGATTGCGCCCAAGTGACAACAGCCCCAGTGGCAGCTGGGAGTTGTAGTCCCCGCGGAGCCCCTATTCTGTTGCCGCCACGTGCTCATACTATACTGCGCATGCGCAACTCTATAATGGCCGCCGCGGCTCTTACTGCGCATGCACGAACCTTTGCGATGCGCGCGCACCACCAACATGGTGGCACCCTGCAGAGGGAGCCGCCGGCGAACCCGTTGCTCCCCTCAACATCCCCCCATAGCAGCGGAGGTGAAAGGGGGGGGGAGAAACAGGGAACCGGGGAGCCAGAGGGGGGACCTGGCTACATACATATAAACTATGTCACTTAAATTTTTTTTTTTTATCCAAGTAGAGACCAAAAACTTGAAAGACTTTTCAACTTGAATGCAATTTAGTTTTGATTAACAGAAAATAAGATTTTGCTATAAAAATTCTATTATATTTGACATTTTCAGGCTTAATTGTATGCATAGTTCTATGCCTTTATTAAAATTCTTAGAACATATGGTGCTGTAATTTGATTGATTGCAGAAAGGGTGTCATATTCCTATAAAGGAAACACCTGCTTTGAATTATGTGATTTGCAGCTGTAATTATAGTTTAGCATGCTTTTAGAAACTTGTGTAAATTAGCAGCATACAAGACATGACATTTTAAAAGGTAGACCCTGAAGTCATAATAAAGCCACATCACTGTTCCGAATCAATCAGTCTGACATGCAATACTTTGCTCTCACTCCAATACCTCAATGGTCATGATACATAAATAATCAACATTTTCTTCCCTACTTTATGTTGCTGAAAATGGGATGGGAAATGCCTTATATTGGGAAAATGCAGCTATTCCTTAAAACATAAAGGTTGTTTCAATAAAAAAATACAGTACATGACCTTGTCATGTATTTTTTTCTGCATTTTTACAACCTACAAAATTAGAAACTAAAAGATAGGGTTACTACCAGTACCAAAGACTGAAGCCTAGCAAAGGGACAACTGCTTTAGGGCCAGATCTACAGAGGTCCGAAAAATTAGAACTCTTACCATGTCATCATCAAAATCATGAAATAAAAAAGCAGAAAGAATTTGCACTCACCATTAGCATTTTCTTAAAATATTTCTTATTTTCTATGCACTGGTGCTCATATCCACTTCCTACACCAATAGGCTTACAGACATTGGTGTTCCTGTATTATCAAAATAATTAACATGTTTTTTTCCATGAGGATAGTGCATATACACAAAGCTAATTATATGTGTAGCGCACTTTCCACCCCCCCACCCCCGCCCGGTGTGTTTGCTGCACTAGAGAGAGTTTCACCTGTTTCACATCCGGTGACCTGATTACCATCGACGGCGGGGAGCTGTTTTTTGGATGAGATGTATACCCCGAGTTGGACCTATTGCGCCATTTGCCACCACTCTGAGGGGTTAAGACGACATCTGGAGACCACTTACCAGAGCGATCCATACCTGTCGGCAGTTCTGGTGTTAGCTGTGTGGTAACCTCGTGTAATATACACGTAATCGCGCTTGTTCTACCATTTTAATGAACGCAGAATATTTACCCTTATTTTTTATAAAATTATTGTTGATTTACTTCACTATTTGCGTTTTTGCGCTGTTGTTTTTGTCTCTGATTCTCTAGTTTCGTGAGGATGCTGAGCCACTCTCTCTTTATACAGCTGCAGACACTTTTGAGATTCCTCACGGTTTTGTATGTTTTACCTTCAAATCATTTGTATGCTCTCACATTTTATGAGTTACAGGGTATTGCATTATTGCTTTGTGCGGAGATAGGTCGCAGTCCAAGCCGGGTTCGAGGGGTATCAGAGTGAGCGTTGTCCAAGGAGTGCCGAGATCGAGAGCCAGAGGGGGTAGTCGAACGAGCCGTGTCAGAACCTGTGAAAACACTAAGAGAATCCTGAAGTACTTCCATGCAGAGACAATGTCGAGCAAAGACTGAGAGCAGAGAGGAGCTAGATAAAGCAGGAAGGTCCAATTAGGAACGGAAGCGGGACAGGAAGAGCTACAGGGAGACACTGTAGATTGGTGCAGGCATAACAGGCCAGGTGAGACTTGTTTGTAACCTGAGTATGCCCATGCGGCTTGCGGGGGCGGAGCCTGAGCTCCGGGGGATGGAAAGAAAAGTGTGCAGAATGGGCGCGATCCGTAACGCGTGTACGTGTGTGGACCAAGCCAGTGGATGGTACAGGTGTGCTCGCGGGAGGGCGTGGGTGCGCCTGGCGCTGAGCAGAGGAATCGCCGAGGGAAATGAGTGCTCTGTGTGGGGAGTGCGGAGAACGGCGATTCCTGACAGTACCCCCCTCTTCTGGAACAGCCTCAGGACGGTCCATGAACGGTTTCTCTGGAAACTTTTTCCTGAAGCACTTAAGAAGGGCCGGGGCATGAATGTCCTTTAAAGGTACCCAGGATCTCTCTTCAGGGCCAAAGCCCTTCCACTGCACCAAGAACTGGAGCTGGCCCCATGGATAGGCGAGAATCCAAAAGAGAGTGAACTTCGTATTCCTCGTTATTTTGGACAGTAATTGGTTCCGGTTTACGAGTCTGATCTGGAAAGAAGTGACTGGTGATGAATGGTTTTAAGAGGGACACATGAAAGACATTGGGAATCTTCATACTGGGTGGTAGTTGGAGCCGGAATGCCACAGGATTGATTTGTTCAGAAATAGGGAAGGGACCCAGGAACTTAGGTGTCAATTTTGGAGATGGTACCTTGAGGCGGATATTCTTAGAGGCGAGCCATACCAAATCCCCTGGCATGTAACTGGGCACCGAACGACGATGACGATCGGCCTATAGTTTCGATCTGCGGGAGGAGTAGAGAATTGTAGACTGAATCCTAGACCCTGCGGTTTGGAGGGAAGAAATGCGTTCATCTACGGCTGGCACTCCAGAAGGGATGTTTGAGATGGGTAGGCAGGTGGGGTGGAACCCATAATTTATAAAGAAGGGTGACTGCCGGGTGGCTTCGTTTTTAGCAGAATTGACAGCGTACTCTGCTCAAGGAAGGAGTTGAGCACAATCATCCTGGGAATCGGATATGAAACATCTCAGGTATTTCACCAGGGATTGATTGATTCTCTCTGTTTGTCCATTGGACTGTGGATGATAGGCGGAAGAAAACGAAGAAGAGATGCCCAATCTCTTGGTGAAAGTTTTCCAAAATTTGGATACAAATTGAGAAACTCTGTCAGAATCAATGGACGAAGGAATCCCATGAATCCGGAAAATCTGCTCCGTAAAGATATCAGCAAGGGCGGGGGATGAGGGTAATCCCTTAAATGGAATAAAATGGGACATCTTTGAGAACCTGTCCACAACCACCAAGATAGTGTTCATTCCTCTGGACCTGGGCAACTCCACAATGAAGTCCATCGAAATGTGGGACCAGGGGCGGTCGGGAACTGGAAGAGGTAACAGAAAACCCTGAGGCTTTTGACGGAGAGTCTTGCTTTGAGCGCACGTGGGACAGGCGCGGGTAAACTCCAGAATATCTTGAGACATCCTTGGCCACCAGAAATTCCGACGAATGAGATCAGTAGTCTTCTTAAAACCTGGATGACCTGCAGATTTAGAGGATTGACCCCAAGATAGGACCTCTGGAACAAATTTGGAAGGTACGAAGAGTTTGTTGTTGGGAACGACCAAGTCTTCGGGAATGCGTCTCTGGGAGTGCAAAATCTTGTCAAGATTCTTGAAAGTAGACGTGGCGAGAATCCTCTCTTGTGGAAGGATGGTCTCCAAAGGTTCCTCTGGTCTCTCTTCAGAAGAATGCATTTACGTTCCTGGTCCCGGGGATATAGGAAAGGTGAAAATCGAATCGAGAAAAAAAAAAGAACCCAACGAGCCTGTCGTGGACCAAGGCGTCGAGCATTTTCTATGTAAAGAAGGTTCTTGAGGTCCGTGAGAATAGTAAACGGCTCTTTCGACCTCTCCAGCAGGTGTCTCCACTCTTAAAGAGCCATCTTCACGGCCAGAAGTTCCCTGTTACCCACGTCATAGTTCCTCTCGGCAAATGAGAATTTCTTGGAAAAATATGCACAGGGATGTAACTTATCTTGAGGCGTGGGTCTCTGAGAAAGAACGGCTCCAGCGCCGCAATCAGAAGCGTCGACCTCCAGGACGAAGGGAAGTTCAATGTTGGGATGACGGAGAATAGGTGCGGATATAAAAGCTTCCTTGAGTGTCTCGAAGGCAGAGATGGCCTCATATGACCAAGCAGAAGGATCAGCTCCTTTTTTGGTGAGCGCCGTGAGAGGTGCCACAATGGTAGAAAATCTCCGTATAAACTTACGATAGTAATGAGCGAACCCTAAAAATGTTGTATGGCCTTGAGAGAATTGGGTCTTGGCCATTCAGTGACTGCTTGAAGTTTACCGGCATCCATCATAAAACCTTCATCGGAAATGATGTACCCCAGGAACGGAGTAGATGTCTGATGAAAGGTGCACTTCTCCAGTTTGGCGTACAAATAGTGTTCACGGAGACGGGAAACGACGTAGGAGGTATGGCGTATATGGTCCTGAGATCTTTGGAAAAAATCAGGATATCATCCAAGTATACTATAACAAAAATATTGAGTACCTTACGAAAGACGTCGTTGATGAAATCCTGGAAGACAGCGGGAGCATTACATAAGCCGAAGGGCAATACAAAATACTCATAGTGTCCACTACGCGTGTTGAAGGCCATCTTCCATTCATCCCCCTTCCTGATGCACACCAGGTTATAGGCACCATGTATATCCAACTTGGAAAAAATCTTGGCCCCCTATAATTTATCGAACAGTTCGGTAATAAGGGGGAGTGGGTAACGATTTTTAACAGTTTTGAGGTTCAAACCCCTGTAATCGATGCAAGGCCTCAAGGACCCGTCCTTTTTCTTGATGAAGAAAAACCCAGCCCCTGCTGGGGAATTGGAGTGACGAATAAAGCCTTTCTTGAGATTCTCCTGGATATATTCATCCATAGCATGAGATTCTGGTAACGACAATGGGTAGGTCTTGGACTTGGGTAGGGAGTAACCTGGAACTAGATCGATCGGACAATCGTATGTCCTGTGTGGCGGCAAAAGGTCTCACTGTACCTTATTGAAAACGTCCCGGAATTGGTGGTAAACAGAAGGTAGAATAACCTCAGGAACAGAGGTATTGGCCAGCAGTCGAGGCGGAAGTATGGCTGATGGAGATGGCTCCTCTGACCTTGACCTCCAAGTAATAGGGTCTTGGGATGTCCAGTTGATGAGAGGATTGTGCTTCTGCAACCAAGGTAAGCCGAGAGTGACTGGAGATCCGGGAGCGTGGAGATCAAAGACCAATGTCTCCTTCTGGGAGTGAGAGGAAAGGGTGATGGGGCAAGTCTCCAAGGCAATGTATGCCAGTGGTGAGCGGACGGTTGTCGATCCCAACCAAGGCAACGGGAGACTTCTTCCTAACGAGGGGAATCTAGTTCTGTATAGAGAAGGTTTGGTCCATTAAATTTCCTCCCGCGCCGGAGTCGATAAATGCCGCAGTAGAGGTGCGGAAGGTAGGACCCGAGAGAGAAACAGGAATGGTCAATTTTTTGGGAAGTTCCTTCCTGGAAAGGGGACATGGAGATTTAGCACCCAGGGAGTGCCCCTTCGTACTCACTGGGTTTGGTCATTTCCCGGGCGTAGTGGACATTCACGGACCAGATGCTCGGAGGATCCCCAGTAATAACATAATCCACCGGCTTGGTGAGCTTTCTGTATCGGTGTCCGGGAACGCTGGACTCCAAGTTGCATCGGCTCAGGAGCCTCCAGAGCGGGTAGCGGGGAGACGGCAGGTCCTGGGGTTGGAGAGAATCTGGGAGAAGGAGCACGGAAGGGCATAAATCGGGGAAGCTGGTGCTGGAGGCGGCGTACCTGAAGGCGCTGATCCACTCGATTGGCTTGGGAGATGAGTTCCTCCAGAAGCCCTGGCCTGGGTTGTGAGGCGAGCTTGTCCTTCACGGAATCCGTTAAGCCTCGCCAGAAGACTGAGACCAAAGCCTCCTGGCCCCATCGTGTCTCAGCTGCTATGGTCCTGAACTTCAAGGCGTACTGGGCCATAGAACAACGTCCCTGGGAAAGCTCAAGCAAAGAGTCAGAGGCAGTTTCTTGGCGTGCGGGGGTATCGAAGACCTGTCGAAAATCTCGTCTAAAGGCTGCGTAGTCGCGGGTGATATCGGGACGTAGTTCCCAAATTGGGGAGGCCCATGCTAGTGCTTTCCCTGTAAGCAGGCTGTAGACATACGCCACTTTCTTGCGACCAGTGGAATACAGCTGCGGAGCCATCTCAAACTGAATCTCGCATTGATTGAGGAAACCGCGGCAGGCATGCGGATCCCCCGCATACGGTTTAGGTGCCGGGATCTTCGGGCACGAGGTCGCGGTGGATACTGGTTCTGGTGACAGTGGCAGTGCGGCAACAGGTGGTGCCTGAAATTAAATGTCCTGTACCTGTTGAGTGAGAAGAGCCATTTGGTCCGTTAGGGCCTGGACTTGTTGATACATGGCCGTCATCATGGAGGCCATGTCAGTCTGGTCTGCGTCTTGTGGGCTCGACATAATGTTACGCCGGTGCTGCCCGCAGATCAGACCCGTCCCCTGAGCTGAAGTAGGAAGTGGTAATACATGCACCTGCGGCAAATGGAGCGCGTCCGGAGTGTGGTATAAAGTGTTGCCAGGCCAGGTGTAGTAATGTAGACACTACTTGCCGGTACCGGTTGTAGAGATAGAGTGAAGAATGCCTTGCCGAGGTCAAGGAGTGGAGAGCGGAGATAGGTCGTAGTCCAAGCCGGGTTCGAGGGGAATCAGAGTGAGCATTGTCCAAGGAGTGCTGAGATCGAGAGCCAGAGGGGGTAGTCGTATGAGCTGTGTCAGAACCTGTGAAAACACTAAGAGAATCCTGAAGTACTTCCATGCAGAGACTATGTCGAGCAAAGACTGAGAGCATAGAGGAGCTAGATAAAGCAAGAAGGTCCAATTAGGAATGGAGGCGGGACAGGAAGAGCTACAGGGAGACACTGAAATTGGTGCAGGCATAACAGGCCAGGTGAGACTTGTTGGTAACCTGAGTATGCCCATGCGGCTTGCGGGGGCGGAGCCTGAGATCCGGGGGACGGGAAGAAGAGTGTGCAGAATGAGCGCGCTCCGTAACACGTGTACGCGTTTGGACCGAGCCAGTGGATGGTGCAGGTGTGCGCGCGGGAGGGCGTTGGCGCGCCCGGCGCTGAGCAGAGGAATCGCCGAGGGAAGTGGGTGCTCTGTGTGGGGAGCGCGGAGAACGCCGATTCCTGACACTTGTGTACCTACAATTAAATAAGCACAGCGCTAATACTGTACAATGCACGCGGCCGCGGCTTTAAATGCCGGAACATGCTGCATCAAACACTGCATCTGCCCGCGGTTTAAAAATTTGCGCTGAAACGGCCGCAGGAGGCTAAAGGCGGCCGCCACTGTATATGATAAAGAACTGTTTGCAATCAAGGAGGGGGTTCCAATATTGGCACAACCTGTAAGGTGCTTCCCATCACATCAAGGTTATGATGGATCCCAAAAATGTGACATTCTTAAAGTCATCTGTGTGTCTTAGTCCGAGACAAACTATATGGATGTTGATTTTTGCACAATTGCAGAACGTGATCTCGTTCCGACTAGGAAATAAACATGGGAAAGCGAAAGCCTTGTATCATTGACACACCTCTGACAAGTACCTTTTATCCGACCACCTAAGGGACTCAAATGCAGGTCACCCCTACTGACTTGAAGGAATTACAGTTCTTCAAGAAACATCTAAAATGTACCCTGGATGATGGAGGTGTGATAAATAAGGGGACATAGATCTTTATCCCTTGAATAGGGGCATGTAAAGAGTTGCTGGAGTAGTGTCATGACACCTAACTTACAGGCCACCCAGGAATACAAAAGACTCTTAAACTGATTCAGCATTGGGTGTGGTGGCTTGCATGAATGAGAGGTGAATGAGCACTGGGCAACTGAAAATGAATTTTCGATAAGGGTAAAGAGCAAGATGTGAGAAATAAATAATTTATGAATGGTGGTGCTCTTGAATTTTGATCGAAGAGTGCTGTGTGTTCTAGAGGCTTTGGCTGGGATACATTAAACTAGAGTAAATGTGCGTTAATATTGCGTTCCATAACATCTGAGTGCAGCGCCTCCAGAGCAGAGCTGGGTACAGTTCCTGCAGGAAAACCATCTTGCATTGTCCCTGATTAACATCAGCGCTTGATAATTCCACAAAAATATGTAAGTATACATAAACATTTCAAGCGTTTGAAATGGCATACGATGGGATCTGTAAAAGTAAATTTAAAGTAGCGATAACAATCGCATGACTATAAGAATGGTGGCTAAATATGTGATCTAAAGAGAAAAAAAAAAACAATCGTTGCAGAGTTGTAATGAATACTAAATTATAGACAGCATGTTGTTGGGGCTGAGAATTTCAATCCAGTATCCATCAGGGTCCTGAATAAAAGCTAATCATTTCATTTTTCCGTCATCTGGTTCCTTTACAAATGTGACAGCGCCAAAAAATCGAGAAACTGTACAATGTAGCAAACTATATAAAGCTATGAGGGCTATGCACTAAGCTCCATGCTTTTGCGTCTGGTTGAAATTAAAAATCACGTCCGATACAAGGTGAAGCCGGAGACGCGATTCACTAAGGCCTTGAGCCCATTTTCTCTCGGACGTGCCAAAAACTGGCTTATCGTACGTGCAAGCTTTTCCCCCCTGCTAGCGTTCTTAAACTTTACGTACGCTAGCTGATAGAAAAAAAAGCCACTTGGAACATTTGCATGGAGATTTGCCATCTCCATGCAAGGCTGTTACAGGCGATCGTACACCAAACAAATACATTTTAATAATAGTGTACATGAGTAGGGGGTCTCCGGAGCTGAACCGCATTGGTTTCAGGTCCGGGGACCCCCTACTTCAGGAGTTACAGGCCCCGGTATATTGGGCTATTTTTATTCTTGTGTATGTTTTGCAGCACCGGAGGGACATGGGCAGGATGAAGATGAGGATGAAGACGACCTTCATCGTGGGCGCCTGGAAAAGGTAAGTGTAATATGTATTTACTGTATTTATTGTAATTTATATGTATTTAAAATGGACAAATGCATTATTATCCATATGTGGATAATAGTAATTTTGCCCATTACTGTATTGTATATGTTAGGGGGTGTATTTAGTTATAAATATTGTTTATTATTTTTGGAGGCACAACATTGGTACCGCACGCCCACGGGTACCCCGGGACGGCCGCGGAGACCCCCGGACTCCCGCGGAGTCAGCCGGGGACACCCGCTGGCCTGTTGTATGGGTTTTGCGCATGCAAAAATGTAAACAAAGACATTTTTCAAAGTCCAGCTTTTTCATCACCTGCCTTGAGCTGGCGATCTTTTCTGAACGCAACTTTCGCGTACGATAACTTTGCGTAGCTTAATGAATCCCGGAGAAGGGCAGAATTGAATGCAAACATGTTATCATACGAGCGAAGTTGGACTTTGGAAAAATTTCCAGGAAAAAGTCACTTTAAGAGCGCAAAGTGCATCGTCTTCGGCGGAACATCACGTTCTAAGAGCACTTTGAGCTCTTAAAACGACTTATCGGAGCTTAATGCATAGCCCCCTAAGTATTTATGATACACGCTGGCAGTGTTGTTGGGAGGTTTAGAGGACAAAATAGGCTACAACGAGTTGGTGGTTTATTTGCGTTTTTTGTGCTATTTGTTGTGATATATGTGTAACAGATGTTCCCCCATCCAAAGGGAGATTTCATTGTTACCTGTACTCTCGCTGTGCTGTACGGCTTACATGACTGCTGAGTGTCCGTCGATGGTAGTGGGGAAGACAGGACAGGCTTTCAGGATATTCTCAGCTCTTTCTGGGTGCAGTGCCTCCATTTCCAGTAGGCCCCAGCAGAGCTGGGTGCAGTTCCTGCAGGAAAACAAACTTGCACTCCCCCTGATAAACTGCAGTCACAGGCAGGAGTATAAAAACAGCAACTGGTCTTTATTGAGTACAGCCATACACAATTAACAATGCATTTCCTCTGGTCCCTTGAATCAACCCCTAGGGCTTGATGCCCAAAAGGTCTATCCTTTGCTCCCCTACTTCCTGGTGGAGTAAGGGGTAACAGCTCCCACTCCCCTGCGGGAAGGGATAGAATAATGACCCAGTCCCTTGATGGGAGAGGGTAGACCTAACTAACTGATAACTCTCAACTGTCAATTCCCAACTGCCCACTTCCCAGTTGCAGGGCTTCAGGTCTCAGCCCCGTGTGGGCGGCACCTAGGCCTCAGGTCACCCCCCGTCACTCATGGAAGCTGCTTACTACAGCAGGGCGTATATTTAACCCCAACACTGCCTGCACTGGTGCCAGGGCTTATGTGATAGGCAGGGCAGATTAGTAGCCAAGGGGATACATGGCTACATATGTTTGAGTTGTCTCGTCATATTTGTTGTCTCTCTGCGTGCTTGTACGCTTGACTTCGTTTTTGGGTATGTAGCCCTGTTTCCTTCTGAATACAGTATACCACCTATGTTGTCTAACCTGTTGGCTCGCAGGGCCTAAGCCTCTGTCACGGAGAGCCTGGGGCAATGTATATGTAGGGGTAGTCTCTTACCAGGTGCAGCGCCTCCACCTGTGATGGCTCCCAGCAGAGCGGGAGTTGTTCCTCACAGGACAATAATACAGTACTACTCACACAGCATGTAAAAGAAACAGTAGCTTTACTAGCGGTAACCATAACCATGCATACAGTATGTCATTACTATCAATGTTGCTCATCGCTGAGACACAATAACCAATAACTAACGCGTCTCGCAGGACGCGACCCTTCACCGGGTTCCCACACTGTGTCCAACACCCCACACCATAAACCCCCCGAGGTGAATGTATTTGTGTGACTGCGCAGTCACTAATATGGACAATGTTATAGTTGGTGCACTTTATTGGATGTTACCTGCTGAGTGCTCCTGCGCTCTGACCCGCAAACGGTCTTCACAAAGGATCCGACGACGTGGGGCTGTCTGTGATGTCCTCCGGGCCGATCCCACCCGGCGATTGATGGTACTCCTGGAGAGGTCTGGTCCCAAACGTCTGGGATGCAGCTGTGACAGTCTCTGTTTCCCTAGCTCCACACATTAACGTGACAGGTTCCTATTCTAGGGCCTGTCCCTATATTAACTAGACTCGACTGGGACTCAGGGCCTATCTGGGCCTGGGCGTATGCGGACCTAGTGTAGAGGCTACTTGCTTCTCTACACACTGAGCTCCTACCTCTTCCCCTTCCTGGTCTTCTCTGCCCAACGTGCTCCCCTGCGCAACCTCTCCCTGCTCAGTCTCTTCACCCTATTGGCTCCCGGCTGTCACCTGGTCCTGCTGAGGCTCATGAGACTTGTAGTCCCCTGCTCTAACCTCCTCTGGTTGGTCAGTGCTTCGCGCGCTCGCGTAACCACTTGCTGCGCATGCGCGACCTCTCTTGTGTCCCCGTCGCCTACGGGTCTTACTGCACATGCGCAAATACAGAAATGGTGGCGCCCTGGACGCTCGGGCCGCCGCGGAACCTCCGGTGCATTGGAGCGCTCCCTGCAACCTTCCCTAACTCTCTCACCACAACAGAGGTGAGGGTCTGTCTGGGGGACCTGGCTAAATGTACTTTGAAAGTTGTTTCTCTTTTATCTGTGTCTTCATATTTGGTGTGTGCTAGTAGAAAAAATTGTACTTCACTACCTACTGATTTTAGGTAACATGGCACCCAAGACTCAATAGGATGCAAAAATTGCCTGTGGAAAGGTATTGAAGATGCTGTTAACAGTGCAGGTATGTTTCAAAGAACAATACACCAAAGCAACTGATGCGCAAACTGAATAATATTCAGATGAATATCAGTTATCTAAATGTAACAATGTGTGCTCACATAGCTGCCACAAAATAAAGTGTTGGCATCCAAAGACAGTTGTTAACATTCAGAAGAAACAACTGCAGAATACAACACACTTCTGCAACAGATGAACACAGCGCTGAATAAAATTGGTAGCAATTTTCAACATAGAGTATATCATTGCAACTGAATAATTTCACTGACCAGGTGTTTGTTCTGATAAATCAGACCATAGTTGTCTGGAGGCCCAAAATTCCCCTACCCTGCCCACGGTAACAGCTCAAGCAACCAGTGACATGACACCAGGAACAAGCTGTCCAACTATGCCGCTGCCCTCACAACCTCGTCGATTTGTGTGTATCCGAGGAGGACTACGACTGAGCAGTCGCCAAACAATAGGTGACACCATCCCTGAGAATAAAGGTTGATATCAATAGAGGTTGATACAAATTTTTCTACTAGCACACACCAACTATGAAGACACAGATAAAAGAGAAACAACTTCCAAAGTACAGAAAAACTAACAGTCAAGCGTACAAGCAGAGAGACAACAAATATGGCGAGACAACTCAAACATATGTAGCCATGTATCCCTTTGGCTACTAATCTGCCCTGCCTATTACATAAGCCCTGGTACCAGTGCTGGCATTGAGCAGACACCAAACAATAGGGGACACCATCCCTGAGAATAGAGATTGATATTAATTTGTTTTTTTATCATGTACAGGTTGTAAAGTTTGCTATGTACAGGCATACCCCGGTTTAAGGAAACTCACTTTAAGTACATATCGCTCAATAGGAAAACGGCAGCTCACGCATGCGTCTGTCAGCACGTCCTGAACAGCAATACTGGCTCCCTACCTGTACCGAAGCTGTGCGCAAGCGGGGAGACTATATAGCCTGTTACAAATGCGTTATTTACATCAGTTATGCACGTATATGACGATTGCAGTACAGTACATGCATCGATAAGTGGGAAAAAGGTAGTGCTTAACTTTAAGTACATTTTCACTTTACATACATGCTCCGGGCCCATTGCGTACGTTAATGCGGGGTATGCCTGTATCCAAACTGTGTTACCCAATTATCCTTATATAGAAAAAAAAAATTCTTAACACAAAGCTCGTTCATTAATTTCTTTCAATGGGATTTGGGCAGTAGGGTGAATGTTGGGGGAAGATGACCCAGGGTAAGTGGTTAGGCGTGTGGCAATACTTTAATAGCTGATAAGGTAGCCAAGAGGATAGGTTGTGTAGTTTAATGTTCATATTAACCCTTTTGCAGCCCTTTGTGGTCAGGTAGTCATAAAACCAAATGACTAGTTGCCCACTTCAGCTACTAAAGGTTAATATTTATTGTAATGTATTAAAGTAATATTTTATCACCCATTTTGTTTTGTTTTTTTAGCTTTTCTTGGCTATGTATACAATGGGGAATATATTCTCGATAATATGCATAGCCAAGACAGGGCAAACGCCAGCCTGGTAGTAGCTGGAACATTTTGTGGTTATTTCTGCCATTAAACACATTCCAACAAGAACATGATGTATGGCATGATAATACCAAAACATGCATTATTAAGACTATTTTTTTAAAGGATCTGATATTTTTTAACCGATTCAATTATACATTTGTTATTTTGAGCAATGTTGATTTATTGCACTATAAAAATACTGCCTTTTTTTAATACCAAAACTTGATGTACAGTATCTGGACTTTTGATAGAGGATGTCCTCTTGTCCAACTGAGTTCAACTTCAAAATAACTCTATGTCACTAAGTGTATCAACAGGCCACTTGCACAAAGGACATTGTAACCCCTTGCATTGTCGTCCCCAGAGATATTACCAATAGATAGGCCCAATCTATATGTTATCCCATCCACAGGAAGCTATCCCATCTGATTAACAAACTAGAGAGATAATTCTTTAACATACAAATGACAGACAGACTGTAGATCAATCACAGCAGACAAAATATGCAATTGATACTATGTACTATATAGCAGCAGATACAGATGCAGCAACACGTATCCGAACACTTGCCTTTGAAAATCTGGGGCAATCTCCCAGTAATGCTGCAACATTTCTGTGACATTTCTGCAGACAGACTAATAGCCCATTGGATTAACACAGCGGGGGTCCCTGGCAGTTTCATTCAGTTTGAATGGGACTGCCAGGGACCCCGGCTGTGTTAATCCGATGGGCTATTAGTCTGTCTGCAGAAATGTCACAGAAATGTTGCAGCATTACTGGGGTATTGCCTCAGATTTTCCCAGGCAAGTGTTCGGATACTCGTGGCTGCATCAGTAGTAAAGGCTCAAATGTGTGATAATCAGTGAAACTGTGTGAAATTGAAAGTGTGACAGACACAGAATTACACATGTAGTGAGAGAGCGATACATGAGATGAGAGAAATAAATGTAACAGTGTTTCCCCCCCCCCCCCCCCCTCTGGGAGATTCCCCTGTTACCAGGTATGTAGTGCTGGATTAACACAAAAAATGACTACAAGCTCCAGGAAACCAACAAAAAGCAACACGTATCTAATCCATTGAAATGTAAAAATTGAAGAGCGGAGCATAAGTGGAGATTAACATGCCAAATATAAGAGGTATTTATGGGGATAGGACCGAGTGCAGACCCGCAATATCTGACAATAGAGCTGATGGCAGAAAGTAAGTGATCCATGGCCAGTCAGCTGGGGTTGCAATGAACGCTCGTATCCGATGTAAATGTCCGGTACAGAGAACACCATGTACTTATGATAGTTTACCGTTCCCCTCTCCTCCAGGATATGCGATGCACCTGGGATAGGTGGACAGCGTCCCTACATGGCGACTCTCTGATCAGCAGGACAGAAGCAAAGTCGATGATCAGAAGAAGAGCCGCCCCATGTTGAAACTGAACTCACCAGCACAAAAGTTGGTTAAAAGAACTCTTTATTAAACTACATAAAACGGATACTACTGTCCCGGCCAGCTTTATTCTAAAGCTTGCCGGGATGAAACCGGGGCTTTTTCTCCGATTTAAACGGAGTTTCCCTGCAGTTTCCCGCGCGGCGGGCGCTTCAAAAGATAAGCGCTAATGGCGCTTAGCATTTGAAAGCACCCGAGGCGCGGGAAACCGTCCGTAAAGAGCCGCGCGCCGTCCGCGGGTTTAAAAATGCCCGCGGTGGCTCCCGGCTTAGAATAAAGCTGGCCGCCACTGTACATCCACGGACAAAGAAGTACCTCCTCCCACGTGTTTCAAGCAACAACTGCTCTTTCTCAAGGAGAGTCCTGTCTCTCTCAAGGGGGAGAGTCACTAACCAACTTTAGGTGTACAACCCCTTAAGTACCAGGGAAGAATGTCCAAGATCTGAGCCCAGGATTGGGCAGAACACAGGCCTTATCCCGCCCCTTCCCCTGTCACTCAAGGGGACTGCTTCTGGTGGGGAAAACCCAGGATTGGTCCTGACACTGCCTGCACTGTTACCAGGACTTGCATGTCAGGGAGGGCAGACTGGTAGCCAAAACCAGACATGGCTACATAAAGAAAATAGGTAAACAAACACCAATGCCCTTTTTTGTGCAATTATAACAATTATATGCATGTAGGGAGATTATCACTTACCACAGCACTTTTATTTCATTAAGCGAAAAAAATAAATAGAATTGGCCTTATTCCATAAAAGGGAATATCGCTGAGCCAGGGCTGTTACATGCAAAGCCTTAATAAAGTTAAAGGTACGTTCCGTGCTTGAGTGCCAATTTGGTGCTATTGTGAGGATTCGCCATCCTGGCGGTCGCAGACCGTCTCCTCACCCCAACAAGCCATCCGTGACGGACACCCAGGATGCAGGTTTCGTGGTCCTAGTACGCGCGCGTATTTGGATCCCGCAGCCATCTGACGCGCGACGGGTATGTTCGGCCAGCCTCCCTGCTGATGCTCTATTCAAACCCCGCCCCCGCTCTGGTGAAAGTCAGGAGCGCTGTGGGAATGACGCTCGTTCTCGGCTCCGCCCCCTGACCTCCGTGACAAATACAGTCGGCAAGCGATTGGTCCCGCCCCCTCTTGCCCCAAGAATCAGCGTGGGAGTGACGCGCACTCCAAGCCCTGCCCCCTGGCCTCCGTGACGCGCACAGAACGGCGCCCGAGCAGTTCCACCCCCATCCCCGATTAGGCTGCATCATAGGGCACATCTGTGTGCACCAGCAGCCTATCAGCACTTACTTGCTGGTTCCGCCCTGGCAGGCTATTGGAGGCTCCGCCTTTATATACCTTCAGTCTGCTCTCTAACCTTGCTGAGCATAGTCAGTGTGACGCCGTGCCTTGCTGCATTCTTGTTCTTTAGTCCTTGCCTGCCTGTTAACCTCTTGTTGCCTGAACCCAGGAAGTACTTTGGACTCCACTTCTCTCCACTCCTGATCCGGCTTGTATGACCATTCTCGTGTCTCCAGTCCTGACCTTGGCTAAGTACTCCAATGATCCAATATTCTCCTATCCTGAACCTGGTTACGTACCCTGACTATCCGCTTCTCTCCAATCCTGAACCTGGCTACGCATTCTGACGATCCGCAACTCTCCGCTCCTGAACCTGGCAAGTACCTTAACTACTCTCCAATCTGTAATCCTGACCTTGCTTGAACGACTACTCTACATCCTATGCGCGCCCTCGTGGCTGTGGGTCAGCGTTAACCAATTCCCTACCTCAGGACCGCGGTCGCGCTTCGTTTGTGGTGAGCTACGTGTTACAGCTATCACACTTTATAAAATTTGGTATACATATATAATATAAATTCTTTGGAATCTGTAACTACTTCTTAAAAGGTAGTGTTAATCATTATAATATTTTAAGCACATTTTCAAGAGAGAAAAGTGAAAAGAGAAATGTAATTTTCTGTACGTACTGTATCTATTATTTTTCAATTCATAGGGTAAGCCTGACAGTGACAGCAGTGGTCTGTCTATTTTATAGAATGAAGAGATCAAAATCCCTTGTGAGTCACCTTTCTGAAACATCATTCTCTAAGCTCTTGTGCCTGCTCTTCATTTTGCTTTCAACAATAATAACAGGTTCATCTTTACAACAGATACAATATGCTATCCTACTAAGCAATAGAGTGTAAACTTTTCAGACACATGATGGATCTTGTTACTTTGCCCCTTGGTGGTGCTGCACCATTCTACAGTGATAGAATTCTTTATGAATGTGTTTCCCAAAGTAGGCAACTATGAACACATTTAATTACCATGAGAACTAAAAACTTTGCTTTTGTGTCCTGTACATTGTAGACTTGTGTATTTTTTTTAAATAATAAAAAAAGTTTACAGCATGAAGATTCTAATTTAGCAGGATGTTTACACACATACAATCATTAATAGTTATGGTCAATACTCAAATGTGTAAAATAACTTTTATTTTGAAAGCAATAAACCTTATTTAATTGTTATTCACAGTTGGATAAATAAAATACAGTTTCTGAAAGAAAAACAATAATGAAGGGTCACTTTTTATCTACTGTCTGCAGGCTATTATACAACTGACCTCAAAGAGTGTGTGAATGAAACAAAGAAACACATAATATTTCAACGGAATATGCTACAATATCTTGACATCAGTAAAATGGTATATATACTATATATATATATATATATATATACTGTATATATATATATATATATATATATATATATATATATATATATATATATATATATATATATATATAGTAAGGTCCGGAAATAATTGGACACTGATACAAGTTTTGTTATTTTGTCTGTGTACCAAAATAAATTCAAGTTACAGTTAAATAATGATTATGGGCTTAAAGTGCTGTCTATCAGCTTTAATTTGAGGGTATTCACATCCAAATTGGAGGAAGGGTTTAGGAATTACATCTCTTTAATATGTAGCCCCCTCTTTTTCAAGGGACCAAAAGTAATTGGACAATTGACTCAAAAGCTATTTCATGGACAGGTGTGGGCTATTCCTTAGTTATTTCATCATCAATTAAGCAGGTAAAAGGTCTGGAGGTGATTCCAGGTGTGGCATTCGCATTTGGAAGCTGTTGCTGTGAACCCACAACATGCGGTCAAAAGAGTTTTCAATGCAAGTGAAACAGGGCATCCTTATGCTGCAAAAAAAAGAAAATCCATCAGAGATAACAGGAACATTAGGAGTGGCCAAATCAACAGTTTGGTACATTCTGAGAAAAAAAGAACGCACTGGTGAGCTCTGCAACACAAAAAGGCCTGGACGTCCATGGAACACAACAGTGGTGGATGATTGAAACAAAAACAAGGTGCACAACGCACATAGTGAAGTAATGTAAAACGTATTTATCTAATAAAAATTTAAAGTTCTGCGTACATCAATTAGTAAAAAACAAGCATTGGGTTAGTGGGGTTACCATACGCTGAGTCTATTGGATCACTGCATGGCATGGCTCTTCAGTGGAAACAGTTGGAGTAGCAGAAGCACATCAGCAACCATCCAGCAGTATGGCCTCCGTGGAGCTCTGTGTAGCACTTCACTCGTCCGAGTGCCAGCATGTGGAGGATCCAATGTACAGTCCCGTGATGGAGTACGGAGGGCTCTGTATGTCTCGCACGCTAACTTCACGTACTTCCGGTACGTCGCTCAGATATGTTAGACGTCCGCTGATGACGTATAGGACTCTCCGAGGTTAGGAGAATAGTCCCAAGCGGCGTACGGCGATATCTAAAACCGGAAGGCGACAGGCAGCGGCGAGAGAAATATAAGTGCTCTGCACGGCACAAATAGTTTGGAATTAGTTGTATGGCAGTTAATCCAACGCGTTTCGTAGCGAAAGGCTACTTCTTCAGGGACTGTGAATGGCTGGGTAAATACAGATATCTATATATCCAGCATTCCACAGTCATTGGCTGGGTTCTCAAATTACCAAGCCAATCAATGAACTTGCAGGAAAGTGCCATGCAAACATAAAACATGTACATACATTGAATAAAAATAACAACGTTAAAAAAATGAATGCATAAAAATCCCAAATAAACATATTTTAGGACAAATGCTGAAAGACAAAAATACCATAGTTAGAGAAACAGGATAGAAATGCAGCATATTAATGAGCACAGAGAACAATAATAATAAGGAGACACAAAGTAACAGGGAGGGTTAATGATCAGTAGAGAGACCAGATATCTATATCTTCGTTTAACCCTTTAGGAGCAAGAGATCCAAGTTTATATATCCAGAAAGTCTCTTGATAAGAGAGGCTCTTGATTCTGTCACCTCCTCTCCTGGAGGTGGAGGCAGTGTGATGGCATGGGCATGCATTGCTTACTATGGCACAGGGACACTAGTATTTATTGATGATGTGAGAAGAAAGAAGCAGCCAGATGTATTGTGAAGTGTATAGGGATATATTGTCTGCTCAGATTCAGCGAAATTCAGCGAAGTTGATTGGACGGCGCTTCACTTTACAGATCGACAATGACCCAAAACATACTGCGAAAGCAACCCAGGAGTTTTTTTAAGGCAAAGAAGTGGAATATTCTGCAATGGCCGAATCAATCACCTGATCTCAACCCGATCGAACATGCATTTCACTTGCTGAAGACAAAATTTAAGGCAGAAAGACCCACGAACAAACAACAACTGAAGACAGCTGCATTGAAGGCCTGGCAAAGCATCACAAAGGAGGAAACCCAGCGTTTGGTGATCTCCATGCGTTCCAGACTTCAAGCTGTTATTGCTTGCAAAGGATTCTCGACAAATTATTAAAAATTAACATTTTATTAATGATTGTGTTAATTTTTCCAAATGGTTGCAATTCCTAAACGTTTCATACGGTAATTTTGTTAAACCCCTTGAATTAAAGCTGAAAGTCTGCACTTCTATTGCATCTCAGTTGTTTAATTTAAAATCCATTGTGGTGGTGTTCAGAGCCAAAATTCTGAAAATGGTGTCAGTGTCCAATTATTTCCGGACTCTCTCTCCCTCTCCTCTCTCTCCCCTCTCTCCTCTAGGGTCAACTGAGAGATATACCTGTATATGTATTATACTCAGGTCTTTAATCATACATATAACAAATATATAAAACAAAAGTTAAATCCTTTTCTAGGACAGATATCCACTAGTATTTTATATTGCCCATGCTGGGTTAATAGAACAAACAAGGCATCTAGCCCTGAAAAAATGATGCACCACACACAATTCAAAAAAGCGATGCACTTTGATTAAGCCATTTGTTGGCGAAACATGTCAGTGTAATCCTCTATTTGGCACATAAAATCGTTTTTTATTCTCTCCCTTTTGTTTTTTTGAACTTTGTGGTGCATCGTTTTTTCAGGGCTAGATGCCTTGTTTGTTCTATTAGTATCTCTCTCAATGTCTTTTGCACACAGAGGCACTTAGAGGATTCAACTTCAAGGATATTCTACCCTGCAAGTGAAGAATAACCCTGCAAACTGAAGTTAAGAAACCCCTGTGGTTGTGCTTCTCACTAGGGAGTGACACAGAACACTTATTCATTCAAGTGTGAGTATAACTCCAATTATTGCTGGACTTATATTCTGTACTGGAGGTGTGATGTCTATGCGTTTGAATGTACATATGGTCATTTGACCGCAGTTCAATGCTAAATCCTCTAAGAGTACACTTACTCAGTCAAGTCTTGCATAAGGGTTTTTCTTCAGCCTCTTTTTCTAATTGCATTATATTATTGAAAGGACAAACGAAGATAGAAAAGAATCCCTTTAGTGTGGCACGAAGATGAACACCCTAATTAAAACATAATCTTTATTGAGGTCAACTAAAATAAAACTGTTTGGAAACCACATATACAAGACACAAAACTAATAAAATCAATTAAAAGAACCGAAGAGGTGTGGGACTAAAGTACTAGTATTACAGTGATTTATATATACCTGTTACTAGACATAGTATAACACTTGGATGGTGTAGGTCATGCCTATGTAGTGTCCTGAAAAGACAGGTTGTAGCCTGAATTAACACAATAATGATCCACCATGTAAGGGGAGCCCTATATAGGGACACCTTACCACCAAACTACTAGTAGTGATAGTAGTTTGGTAGGAGTATGCACCCAGAGTACTGCCAGAGAAAAAGATATCACTGTGGCAGGCACAGGGGTGCTAGTGAAAACCATAGAGCCTGTCACAGCTGGATAAAGTAAATAGCACTAGATACTGTAATGGCTGATTACTAATCCAAGTTAGCACATGTAATGATAGCCCTTCAGGTAAGTAGGAGTACTCCGAAAGACCCCCCACATAAAAGCTGCTGTTGTGGTAGCTGCAGCACTACAGGCTGAGGGAGCTGCCCTATATGGGTGTATCTCTGGCAGCCCCACCATTACTTGATATGTCTGACAGGTAGGATAGAAAAACTCTAGGTGGTTGAATACAGGTTAGGCATAACCTTAAGTCTGAGTGCTGTTGCTGCCCACGGACGCAGTCTACGAAGCACTCAGACGGAACACAAGCCCACACCTCTCCCATGAAGCGACGTCACGTGGTGGTGACGTCAGACATACCCTATGTACGTTTCACCGTAACTGGCTTAATCGGGGAAAGGATTCTGGATTTTCAACAATTGCTTTCCTTTTTAGTGAATCCCACCTATTTGAGCCCCAGCCACCTTCCCTATTGAGGGTAATCTTTTTTTATTTATTTTTTCCATATTGGGTTAAACATTTTCCTCCAGGTGTTAAAAAGTTTCCAGAAACACCTCAAAATTGTATTGTTGTGCCTGCTCCAGACCATGGATTAAAAGGATACATGTTATGTAAAGTTGTGTTAAAAAGAAAGTACACCCTCTTTGAATTCTATGGTTTAACATATCAGGACATAATAACAATCATCTGTTCCTTAGCAGGTCTTAAAATTAGGTAAATACAACCTCAGATGAACAACAACACATGACATATTACACCGTGTCATGATTTATTTAACAAAAATAAAGCCAAAATGGAGAAGCCAACTGTATAGTCATCAAGCAAATTAAATCTGTTGAAGTGCCTATTCTGTTCCAGATCATTCATATAGATTATACATACAATATAAATTGTATTCCATCATATCTTGTTTATAGAATTCAAAGGAAGAAGTGAATTGTAATATCGAAGGGAATCGTTGCATATACAGTATACTGTATACATGAAGTATGAGGCATGTGATCCCTGGCAGGCACGGGGAACAAAAAAAAAGGTGAATTGTACTTTTTACCTATATTGTATTCCAATTTTAGTTGTAGTCCTCCTCCACCTGCACAAAAAGGACACGCCAATGACACAGCAATTTAAAGAAACCAATGGAGTTCCAACCTCTCATTAAGACATCTGGGAGTCACACAATCTAATGTGTAGGTCAATTTTGCTTCACGCTGTAATACGCGTCTTTCCCCATCACACCTCTGGCACCCAATGCCACCTGATCGAACACTTGGTACCTAAATTATGCAGGATTAGGTCCCAGAAGTCTAAAGTATCGTGCCACAGATGATCACTTTCTGGATACCTAATATTGGTCTTGTGTTGTAACACACAATCTTTTAAGCTTTAAATAGTTTTACCTACATCTATTAGCCCTCAAGGGCATTTTAATAGGTATATTATGTTGGTGCTTAGGAATGAAAAAAAAAACGCTTAATACTACATTTATTTTCTGCATGTGGATGTACGAAAGAGTTCCCATGAATTATCCTGTTGTATGGTGAGCAGCTAACACATGGAAAGCTACGATGAGTCGATGACTGTAAAAATGTTTTAACATGATGCTATACTCATGTCTGCTTTAACTACCACATCTTTCATGTGACATTCTCTTTTACAGCATATGCAAATATTGGATTTTCATTAAAGTGCTGTCCCACATGCGGGTCGTCCTGTAGGATCGGCCAATATTTTAAGACAATTTTATGTACTCGTTTGGAGTGGGAGTTGTATGTGTGCACAAATAGGATACCATTTTTTGCTGGCCTTGGGTTGTAATTAAAAAGATCTCTTCTAGATTTCTGATCTGCGTGTCACTGCCTGGTCTAATGGTTTCTTAAGCTTGTAATATAGTGCGCGCTAGTGCGCGTGTGGTGTTGCGCGTGCAAGTGGCGGGGTGTTTTGTTTGTAGAGGGCGAGCGGTGATGCATGAGGCTAGGGGGAGTGGCTATGACGTCACAGGCTAGGCCACACTGTGATTGATTTATAGCGTCACGTGGTGTGGCGACAGCGTGAAAATACAATTCTCTTGTACTTTCTCTGGTCTGCTGTTCACCGCTCACGGCCGTGCGCAACACCGCGCTCTATATTACAGGCCTTGTGGGAGGAAGGAACGGCTCAGTGAGTAAAGACACTGATTCTGGCACTGAGTTTGAAGCAAGGGAACCTGGTCCCATTCCCAGTGTCAGCTCCTTGTAACATTGGGCAAGTCACCTTATCTCCCTGTGCCTCAGGCACCAAAAACATAGATTGCAGTTCTGCGGGGCAGGGACTGTGTCTGCAAAATGTCTCTGTAAAGTGCTACATAAAATTAGCAGTGTAATACAAGAACAAACTATTATTATTATTATTAATTACCATATCCCCTTTCTGCAAATTTTCCTTTTATTTGTTTAATCTTGTTTTTAGAATGTCATGGTTACTGACAATCCTCTTTACTCTGATCATTTGGCTGTATGACAGCACTGTTTTTAATTCATGGTGGTGAAAACTGTTTGCGTGCAGTAAACTGTTGCAATCTGTCATTTTTGTATACACATTAGTTTTAATGCTTTTGTTCTACAGTGATATTTTGACATCCAGAAAATTTGCAGTGATGTTATCACTTTCTGCTGTGAATTTTATGTCAAGGTGACATGTATTTAAATGTTATATAAACTGAATAAATGCCCTGCTGTTTCCCTTCCAAACCACAAACATATCATCCATATACAGTACTGGTGCCAGACCGCTCCATGATGTGTGTATTGAGGTGCAGTATGGTTACTCTCACAATTTGCCATAAATATATTGGCAAATAATGGGGCCATATTGGCCCCCATGGCTGTGCCCTGTTCATAGAATTTTTGGGGGTATCCACTGTAAAGTAATTCTGTGTTAGAGCTATCTTTAGGAACAGACACACACTCTACAGTATCAGTTGTGCAGGCAATGTACTGGATTCCAGTTATGTGGCCTGTATACCCTCAGTATGTGGGATGACTGTATATAAGCTCTGGATGACCAGAGTACATTGTAATGTTTTGCCATCTAGAATTTGAATTTATTCCCAAGTTCAGAGAAAGTCTGTAGTATCTTTAATGTATGAAGTAGTTTTCTGTACCAAATTTGCAAGAATGTATCAACAAAAATTGCCAGCGGCTTGAAAACAATGGGCATGCCTGTGGGTGTTTGAATGCTTTTGGTAATATATACAGGACTGGTTTAATTGGATGTTTAGAAATTAAGAAATTCCTCTGTTTTGTTGTTATGATGTTTTGTGTACCTGTTTCACTACATTAGAGATGATTTTTTTGTACTGTAAGTTAAAAACTGAATAAGTAGGCATATGCGACAGTGGATGCGGTCAGTGAGTTGTTGCATGATTTTGTTATTGTAGGCCCATCTGTCCATAAGCACTATTGAGCCTCTCTTGTCAGGTTTGATGATAATGTTCTTATTTGGTTCCTGTTCTTTAAGGGCCTCATTCAGAGAAGGTTGATAAAAATTATCGCCAGGGCATTTAAAATGCCGTTTTTTTGGGTGTTGCTATCACGGTATTCAGAAAGCCTCGATTACCTGTGATAGCAAAATTTCCAAAACGGGCGCGTTGCTGCCAGCGGGAGCATCGAGCCTCTGAAAAGGCCTAAACCGGCGATTCATTTCTGCTGCAGAGAGAGTGGCTCTGAGAGAGCCGCCTCTCATAGCGGAAATGTCGCCCGAAAATTATTTATTTTAGTATAAATTTCTTTCATAGTGTAGATATGCAGGGGGTCTCCGGAGCTGAACCGCGTTGGTTTCAGGTCCAGGGACCCCTTGCTTCCTGAGATACAGGCACCTTTATGGGGTGCCGGTATCTCCTATGCAAGGAAATGTCCCGGTCACGTGACCAATGCCACACTCTGATTAGCTGAAATACCATGTGACACCGGCCATCTTGGATTTAGTGACGTTATCTTAAAGGCAAATGAAGCACAGCCATTCTGATTGGCTGGCATCATTCCCTTTAAGTGACGTAATTTTAAAAAAAAACAATTAAAGTCGGAACATGGTTTTAACATGCAATCAGGTGGCTGTTAACCCTTTTGAGGCTAAATGTGATGTCACAAGCCCTATTTAAGGCTGTGACGCCTCATTTGAGCCCAAGAAGATGATGAGACAACATCGGTTGGGATTTACCATGTGGCTTTTTGGATTGACAGATGAAGATAGAAGATAAAGAAGATCAAGAAATGGTGGCAGATGAAGATAGAAGAAGGTGATTAAAGAAAGAAAAAAAAAAAGATTTGGGTACCTGATCTGGATCTTCATGGCGGATGGCATCGGATGCTGATGGAGGCCTCCAAGGTACGTGAGCTTTCTGTTTCCCCGGGAGTCGGAGGGCCACCGCTTCTAATGGTAAGTAATATATTGAATGTTTGTAAATGTCTTTTTTTACAGGTTTTTTCATTGGATGTGTTTTTGTTTTTTTGGGGGAGGCACATTGACTGATAATATATTAATCTGTACCACTTTAGGGTACAGATTAATACATTATTATGACAATATTTGGGGGGCATTTCTGGCTTGGTATTGCTGTTGGTTTTTTTAATTTCAGTTTCTTATGTGGATGTCATTGTTTGATTTTTTTCCTGCTTAATGGTAATACAATGTTTGCGATTGGTATGCGTTTTTAGTTTATGTTGTATTATGTTAGCTAATGCATTTTATGGTTATTTCAGATATTGTTTGAATTTATTTCTTTGTATTTTAATGTTTACATTAATTCATGAATGTTGTAGTAATTAATTGGTTTGATTGGTTAGTGTTACTATTAATTTTGAGTTGATTTAGTAATAATGTGGTTGGATTGGTTACTTTTAAAATAATTCGGAGTTGTTTTAGGAATTAATTGTTTTGATTGGTTAATGGTTTAATTAATTAATTGTTGATGTTGTTATTGCTTGTATTCATTGGATTAGCTTGTGCATTGTTCATGCTTAATGTAATAAAAGGTTTGCAATTGGCGTTCGTTTGTACTTAATGTTATATTATGTTAGCTAATGTGTTTTATGGTTAGTTCAGATATTGTTAGAATTTCTTTCTTTCTATTTTACTATTTAAATACATTAATGTTGGAGTAATTGTATTGTAGATTAGGGTGCCCATTGAGTGCTGTAGAGGCTTATCATGCCCATATTATTATTATATGGGTATGATGTACCACTATACTACTCAATGGGTACAGGGTGGGTCTAGTCAGTCGGGGGTGGGTGCTTAGGCCTCATGGATAGGTGAAGGGGGTATTAGCCCTAAGGATGGGTGTCTAGACCTTGCGGGTGGGTAGCGGTTGGGTTTACCCCTTTATTACCTTAGCGGTATTAACCGATAAGGTAATGAAGGGGTTAAGTCCCCCCGCAACCCCTCCCCGCAAGGCCTAAAAAGCCACTAAGGGCCAAATTCCCCCTTCACCCACCCTTGCTAGCCACAGTAAGCCTGGCATGGGTGTTTAACCCCTTCATTGCCTTAGCGGTTAGCCGCTAAGGTAATGAAGTTGCTGTAAATGCATTTTTCCTGCATCGGATGTATGCCGGGGGACGCCGGTGCTTATATTAATGGCTATCAGCTCTGGAGACCCCCGGCATCAATCCGAGGCAGGAAAAGGGCCTGATTTTTTCTAAGTCCCAACACATCTCAGCTCATCCAGGCATCTCCCCACCAATTTACCTAAATTTTGAGGTGAATTGGATTTGGGGAGAAGCTCGCCTTTTAGGGCTGCGATAGGCGGCGACAGCCGACTCGCGGGTACTAGAATCACGCGAGTTTATGATCCTTCCGAAAATGGTCGATAAGCGGCTGATCGCCGCTCAATTGGCAATTTTCTTTTGATCATAAGATTTTGCATCGATACAGGCCGTTATCGAGCACTTATCGAGGCTTACTGAATACGAGTAGCCATTTTGGTCGATAAGTGCTCGATAAGGGCCTTATCGAGGCTTTCCGAATGAGGCCCTAATTGTTTTATTAAAATTGGTAGATTTACTCTGTGTTCCATCTAGGAATTGTACATACCTAGTCACTAAATTGGTAAATGCAATAAGTGTTGCGTTAGTGGTTAGTGGACAGAAAGTGCATTTGCCATGACAGTTACCTATACCATATACAGTAGTACATTCTTACAAAAGGATTGAACAGTCAAATATTTCACGATTAGATGTACGTACAAACCCCAGTCCTTTCTCAAATACCCTGAGGTGAAATTTAGTTAGACTAACTGATGATATATTTACCACCGATTGTCCTTTACTGTAGTTTGCTCATGGTGTTGACAATTGTTCCTGTCCGTTTTTTGTTTTTTTGTCACAACTTGTTTTTCTTTTGTGGTTGACAGCTGTATGTTGCCTAAGGAGTTAAGGGTCTTTGTGCAGTCCATTCCATGAAGAAGATGATTCCAACGGTGATGATTCTACAGGCTGCTGCCGCGTCATATAACTGTATCTTTGTGTCTGATATCTACTGTACCTATTGGTCGTTGTGTGTTTTTCCAGTGATATACCTTGCCATGTACAGTAGTTAACCTAGTGTCGTCCTTCACCAGCTGTGCAATATGGGGTATGATCGGCAACTGTTTCTCATCGTCTGAGGGGTTTGGGAGAGACCCCTCAGTGTTGCCGGTAAACTACCAGGAACCCCTCAAGGCCTGGAGCAGTGTCTCCATGTCTAGACAAGGAGTTGCTGTTGGGGAGGACGACCTAACCAAGCCCCTGCTGTATAATCCAGCATCATTAAGCATCATTCGCCCCTTTTGCCAGGCTCGGATGACTACGAACATTCGGAATGGAAGGAGGCCGAAGTGACCATGGGATTCATGGGCTATACCACCCCAAGAGTTCCATGTCATTTACTCCGGGAGATTAAGGATGCCATGTCCACCGACTCACACACCTACCTGAGGAGGTATGGCAAACTAGAGTGCCATATCCACCTTCCCAAACCCCCACTTCCAGATGTATATGTGGGGGATAAACCCTTGGCATGCTTTCCCGGCATGCTGAGGAAGGGGCTGTACTTTCTCATGCTCCATACAGTGCACTACCTCACACTCGTCACCCGCCCTGATACTACATGGATGCGATTACTACCAACAAACGAGGGTGAGAGGCCCCACTTGAGGGAACTCTATCGAGAGTGGGTTTCCCAACCCACTGGGGATCTGAGTTAGAGAATCCTCCATGGTGCAAAGAGCACAGGAGAGTACCTAGCCCATTTCACGAACTCCCCTGCTGCTTGCCAATTTTGCGGCACAAGGGAGTATGTGTTTCACATTTATTTTTCATTCCAAGACTGCAGCCCCTCTTTTCACTCTTGAGGGGCCTCCTCCTGCAGTTCTGGTTGCCCTTCTCCCTGCATATTTTTATTTTTGAACGCCCAGAATCCCAGAAAAATAGGTCCAGGGACCTCCTCATCAACCTTCTCTTGGCATTAGCCAAACTGACTTTTTATAAGCCCTGAAAGCAGCGTTTGGCAGGGAGGTATTCCTTACCTGTCAGGCTCTGTTCCAGGTGATGGTGTACTCCCATATCTGAGCAGCGTACACCCATGCGGTGGCCACTGGGCAGGTACCTGCATTCACCACTGTACATTTTTGTTTTTCAAATTTGAGAATACTCCTTCATAGGCAAACATCTATATGGTAGATTGTAGACTGTAAGAGATGTGTGCAAAGGTATTTAATGGAGACCAATTAGGGTGAAATTAAATCCTTGCTTTATTGCTCCTGTTCCTTTACCACGGCCAAAGCCCATCCTTCCACTCTAACTAGATATATCCCTGCAGCTCAAATGAGAGTGGATGGGGAACAAGAACCCTCAGTCCCGCTGGGTTTGGAGCCCTTTTTCTAGGTCAGTAATGTCTCCTCTAGAAGGTGCTTGAGCTCAGCACTCTTCAGTCGCTCGAGGAGGACTTTTCCCATGCACAGTCTTTCTTCTGACCACATGGTCATGTAATTTCCCCTGTGTTGAGCAATCCTTTCTTCCCTGAGTTGTAAGTGTATGTTTTGCAGCACCCGAGGGCATGGATGGTGATGAAGATGAGGATGGCCTTCATTGTGGCAGACGGGCAACGGTGAGTGCAAGATGTATTTATTTTATTTATTGTGATTAATGTATTTTAAATGGGGAGAGAGAGAGAGAGAGAGAGAGAGAGAGAGAGAGAGAGAGAGAGAGAGAGAGAGAGAGAGAGAGAGAGAGAGAGAGAGAGAGAGAGAGAGAGAGAGAGAGAGACAGAGACTCACCGGGCCTGTTGGCGGCCCTGTCCTCATTCTCTCTCTACTTCCCCCCCATTTTCTCTCACCCTCTCCCATTGTCTCCCCCTATTCTCTCTCTCTCCCCCCCCACACACACACACTACCAAATACATATAAAATGAGCGCCTGCCTTTGGCTTGCTTGCTTTTTCTTGCACGTTTTTAAAGCATGATCACTTATCGTAGCTATGAAAATCGCGCGGAATGGCAGAAATCAGCACAATTAGCTGATAGTACGAGTTTTTTGGGACTTAGAAACATTTCTTGAAAAAGCCAGTTTAAGAGAGCAAACTCCCTGTTATCACTGCTCAGTGAATCGCGCTGAGCGCAATATCACGTTCTAAAAGCACTTGGCACTTTTAAAGCAACTTATCGGAGTTTTGTCATAAGACAACACTCAAACTGCCCCTGCTCCTCCTGAATTAAATACTTACTAAATATAAAGATACACGGTAAGAAACAGTAAAAATCAGGCACAATATAACTAAGAGCTCATAGGGGACTAAGTACCCAATTAGCTCAAGACCAGCCGGTCATATAAACATATTGCAAATAGCAACCTGAATAATAAACCTGAAAAATAAACACATGTATCACATGTGGCTCAGTGAGTAAAAGTCACTGACTGACACTGAGTTTGAAGCAGGGGAGCCTGGTTCCAGTCCCGGTGTCAGCTCCTTGTGACCTTGGGAAAGTTACTTTATCTCCCTGTGCCTCAGGCACCAAATAGACATAGATTGTAAGCTCCACGGGGCAGGGACTTGTGCCTGCAAAATGTCTCTGTAAAGCACTACGTAAAACTACCAGCGCTATTACACCACTAAATGAACTATACACCATAGAAAAAAAGATATACTGACATCGCATATATTGAGCACATCACTGCATGATACATGGTTAAATTACCTGAAGGGCTTCATATGATGAATATAACTCTAACACCAACATTATACATTTGTGCAGGAACAAAACATAATACAAACCCACTGGTTTACTGGCTTTGCATCTCATCCAAGCCTTTGTCTAAAAGCTGTGTTTAAAACAGTATGCATTGGCTTGAGGATTTGCTTGTGTAATACGAGCTTGAGTCAAAAGGTGGCACTGTGTGCTCATTTGCATGTCATTTCCCAGAATCCCTTGCTGCAGTAGAAACGCTGTGTGCTGGGCGATAATGGGGAAAGACAGGGTTGCAGACCTGTCTAAGACATGCAAATGAGAATACTGTAATATTTACAGTTGCTATATGCTTTACTGTGGAGGGTTTTTGACACTTTTTTTACCCGCCATAACCTTAATAATTATATATATATATATTAATTACTTTGCAAAGAAAATAATAATAGTTTTCAGGAAAACCCTGTTTGGGGTAATATTTGTGGCATGCAACGATGAATATTTTAAAAGTGTGCCAACAGAAGCGCTAACCAGTAATTCTAATATAAACGTATCTTTAAAAGGTATGCGTGTATATAAGCATGTATGTATGTATATATATATATATATATATATATATATATATATATATATATATATATATATATATATATATATATATACATACATACATGCTTATATACACGCATACCTTTTAAAGATACGTTTATATTAGAATTACTGGTTAGCGCTTCTGTTGGCACACTTTTAAAATATTCATCGTTGCATGCCACAAATATTACCCCAAACAGGGTTTTCCTGAAAACTATTATTATTTTCTTTGCAAAGTAATTAATTGTCTTAGTATGTGCAACATTCTTTCTGTCTGATGTTTTCCGGTTTGAAAATTGTATGACTTTGTTGATATTCTGTACTAATAAAAGTGTTGCTATTTTGGAGCCAGCATGGCAAAAAAATGCTTTTGCTGTTTAATTTTACAACACAGAATGGACGAAATTAGTGTTTGAAAGTTTGGATTAGGATGAACATGTAATTTATTTGCAACTCGATTTGTTTTATTTCCTTTTATTGCAATTTAAACTGAGCAATTCTTTTGGTAAAAAAATCAAGGGAAATATTTCATTCTAATTTAGAACAATTTGGAAGGGTTATGTGTTGCTATAAAATGACCATGCAATGCCTAATGCTAAATAATGATAAGTTACAATCTAAATTCAGTCACATTACAGTAAGTCCACCCAAGGCCAGTTTATAAAAGCTAATGTTGCTTGCCATTCCACAATAATTTATTTAATAATTTGTCAAGGACTCTGATACTAGAGAATAAAATTGAATTGCAGATGCAATTTTTTTGGTGTGTATGTTTTATTTTTTTGTAGTCAAAGCTCCAGACAACATCCAGTAGAATTGCACCAACACGGCAATTCAATGCTTATCAAAGTGGCTAAAGTCAATAGGGAATTTCAGTCGAAAACTGAAAGTGTACAAAGTTCCCAAGCAAAGGTTACACAGACGTTGCTACACATTTCACACATCTGAGATGTGCCAAATGTATGGTTTCTTAGTTTGAACATTTTTTCACTATTATAACTTTTTTTTATTTTTTAGCAAAATGGCCCCATTTATGAAAAAAAAAGTGTTAATTTAATTAAAAACCAACGTCACAGGATTAGTCAATATAATAAGTTCCTTAGAATTCCACACACTATCCAATACACAATAATATGATAACAAAATAGCAGTGGTTGATTGGGTCAATTAATTATTTGGTGTTAAAGTGGTCCACTGAAATCCTTTGGGTACATACTCAGTATAGGACTGGGAAAGATTCTATAGTTGGTACTGACTAGCTGTTGTAGACATGCTGGTTTAGTGAGACAAGTCAGACATGATATAATACTCTCTGCCCACCAAAGTAGATAATATACAACAATGTTAACTAACATTGATAACCGAACTGGAAATAAATAGGTATACTACAGATAATGGGTGGCCAACTTGGTGGCACGTGATGGTATGCGCACTGGTCCACAAGCATCTTTTCACCCTGTTACACTGGTATTTTGTCCCACTGGTATCTTTAAACGCTGTTGCACCAGTATATTTTAACGCTGCCTGCTGGCATCTGCAGCTGGAACAGAAGATAGTTGGGGCCTTGCTGCTGATGCAGAAGTGGGGAAGGTCCACTTCTGCATGGGCGGGTGCATGGGCCGGCATGAGATGAATCTCTGGAGTATCCATTGGGTAACTGCGAATACCAAGGTATTATTTTTTTGGGGGGGGGGGAGGGAGGAGAGTATCTGTTTGTGGAAAGGGGGAGAGGAAGATTTGTTTGTAGAGGGATGGGAGGATGAATTGTGTGTGGAGGTTGGAGAAATAATTCTGTATGGACGGGGATAGTAGGAGGATTTGTGTGGGGGGAGATTTGTAGAGGGTGGGAGGAATTGTGAGTGGGGAATTGAGAGAGAATAGGAAGGGGGATTGAGTGAGGTAGGATGGGGAGAGTGAGAGAGTGAGGAGGAGGAGAGTGAGTGAGAGGAGTGGGTATTGAGAGAGGAGAGAGGGTAAGGGAAAGGCAGGGGAAGAGAGAGAGAGGGGAAGGAAAGGGGGAAGAGACAGAGAGCGAGGGGGGGAAAGAGCAAACAAGAGAGATAACAGGACATGTAACCCAGGAATCAGGGGGTCCCTGGAGCTGAAATCAGTGGGGTTCCACTCCAGAGACCCCCTGCTACAATACTGTATTATTAAAATAAAATAAAATCCCTGCGATCGCCTGTTAGAGGCGCGCAGGTAGAGTGACTGATTCAGTCTATCTCTTACTGCGCGTCTCTTTCAGACAGGTGGAATCCAGTAGGATTCACACAGCGCATGTCCCATTCAAAAGAATGGACCCCCGCTGTGTTAATCCGATGGGCAATACAGCCTTCTATGTACCATCTCACTAAGTTTTCGCAGAGATGGCCATGCTTTTGTCCCATGATGCGGTAGACAACAGGCAGTTATACTGTATCTGTATGTTGCTTAAAGGTGTGTTTGGGGTGAACTATACATAGTAGCACATGGGAGCCTCTCTCCTTCTCCCCCTCCTCCCTCCCCTGATCTCTCTCTCTTACTATCTATCTGACAAAGTGAGAATATGACGTAAGGGGGGGGGGGTCTGACATAACAGCACTGGGATCTATGCAACCATTTTAAGTCAGCATCCATCTTAGGTTTTGTCTGAGTGAACGGGTTATGAGATGGACGTTTTTGAATGAGGTTTTTGCTTTCAACTTTCAAGTGAGAATAAACCAAGCAGCTAACTGACAAAACCTTGAGAAGAAGAGCACAGTGCCAATGTTATGAAAATACGAGACAGATAGGCACTGTCCGAGGGGGGGGCCATGAGTTCTGTATGTAGAGTAAAAGTCACCGGCTAGTATAAGGAATATTGCTGAATCATTTCATTTATGCATCCCATAATAATATTATTAACTCGATGTGTTCATGTTCATATTTTGTTTACGTAGTGACGACACGCAACCTTGTAGAGGGGGCGTGGGTTTAGTATTTTGTGTATAAATAGGCCTGTATGCTACCATGTCTTTGGGCGAGTTTTATTTTGAAACCCTCCTCTGCGTGTGCACCGCACAAGGAAATAAACTTATTTGTCATTCTGCCAAACATATCCTCAGACTTGTGTTGTTATTCACAGCTTTATCATATCACTCTCCCTCTCTCTCCACCGCCCCCCAATATCTGTCTGGATGGGAGTAACACCACCTTTAACTATAACCTAACTAACTGCTTCCTGCATTCACTATACCCCTGCGTTCCCTATAATGGAGCTCTGTGGATAGGCATTGTTAGAGGGAACTCGTCTTGTGCCTATCATTAGTCATTACAGTTAATGCAATGCTGTTTCTGTCTGAAAACAGCATTTAACACTGCGTTAGTGAGCTTCAAAGATACATGTTTGCACTTAATGAGATGTTAACTAAGCTTAACATCTCACTACATCAATAACAACCTCTTTGGATCTGGATCTTTGCTTTCTACAAAGTTGACCTGATTCTACAGGAACATTTAATAATGGTTAACCCTGCCTTTAAACATACTGTATACTCTGTGCATGTACTGTGAAGAACATATTACATTATACTGTATGTATTGCGCCACCAGGGGTATCTTCCAAGCTGTAACAAACTATAATGGATGTTGGTGCTAATGATAGGCTAAAGAGGTGTGGACCACCTGAATGCATATCTACAGCAGGCCGTTAACGTTAATGCGGACTTTAACACTATGTTATTTTAGGTTATACCTGCTGTAAGGTGCTTCCAACACCTAATGCCAGGTTGCAGAAAATGTTTTGGCTTGGGAAGTTTTCTGAAGTGGGTGAATTTGGCTTCCTGTGTTGCGGAAGCGATTTAGTCAATACTCTGTACTAAGCCAACAAATGTTGCCAAGACCTGTGTTGTAACCCCTTTGAAGCCTAAGTGGATGCATACCTTCAAGGCAAGTAAGGTAATAAAAGGATTAGTAGAATAACCCTAACTACCTACTACCCATTGTATGTCATAGCGGTACTACCGATATGGCATAAACACCGAACCACTTAACCCTCCTGAGTGACCTAACCTCCCTTTCTATGGTACCTACTCCCATAACCAACCCCACCCCCCAATAAACCTATTCCCCATATGGTAATTGTCACCTTTTGCTAGCAGGGCTAATGGACAGTCCAGGGGGATAGGTTTGTCTGTGGGGTGGGAGTAGAGGTGGTTTGTTATTGGGGTATGTGCCCAGGGTAGGGAGGTTAGGCTGCCCAGGGAGTTTAAAGGGGGTTGTCCAGCTATGACAATAGTACAGCTATGACAATGTACGGCATACAATAGTAAGGTAGATAGGGTGCTTATATTAACTTCTTGGCTACCTCGGTGACAATGATGGAATTCAAAATGCATGCCCTCATGGTCACCATGGCTTCTAAGTGGTTAATTAATTATTTTTTATTGGGAAGGTACAGTAGATGCAAAGTACATATTGCTTTGCAATATATACCTGGCATTCTCTTTAGCCTACTATATGGCTAACGTAAGTCGGTGTTGTTGGCAATTAGTACCAGGGTTTTTTATCTTTATTTATTTATAAAATATTTTACCATGAAGTAATACATTGAGAGTTACCTCTCATTTTCAAGTATGTCCTGGGCACAGAGTTAAGACAAATAATACATGGTTACAAATACAGTTACATAAATGAACAGGGTATACATTATATACAAGACATTGCATGCACAGTTAAAGAAAATATATATTATGGGCGTATGAAACAGTTACAGACCAGATTAAAATGTGAGACAGCCTTAGATTTGAAAGAACTTAAACTGGCGGTGGATGTGAGAGTATCTGGTAGGTTGTTCCAGTTTTGGGGTGCACGGTAAGAGAAGGAGGAACGGCCGTATACTTTGTTGAGCCTTGGGACCATGAACAGTCTTTAGGAGTCTGATCTCAGGTGATAAGTGCTGCATGTGGTAGGGGTGAGGAGCTTGTTCAGATAGCTGGCTAGCTTGCCCATAAAGAATTTAAAGGCAAGACAGGAAATGTGAACTTTGCGCCTAGACTCTAGTGATGACCAATCTAGTTCTTTGAGCATTTCACAGTGATGTGTGTTGTAGTTGCATTGGAGAACAAAACGACAAATTGAATTGTTGAGGGTGTCAAGTTTGCTAAGGTGGGTTTGTGTTGCCGAGCCACATACTATGTCACCATAGTCAATAATTGGCATTAGCATCTGCTGTGCAATACGCTTTCTGACTAGGAGACTTAGGGAGGATTTGTTCCTGTAAAGTACCCCTAGTTTGGCATAGGTCTTGGTTGTCGGGGTATCAATGTGCATTCCGAATGTTAAGTGGGAGTCAAACCATAAGCCCAGGTATTTAAAACTAGTGACAGGGGTTAGGGTGGTATTAGCATTGGTTCTAATCAGAAGCTCAGTCGCTGGAAGCTTTAAAAAATTTAGTCTTGGTCCCAAATACCATTGTTACAGTCTTGTCAGTGTTTAAAAACAGTTTGTTTTGGGAAATCCAGTTTTCGAGTCTCAAAACGTCAGACTGAAGTATGTGTTGAAGGTCAGAGAGGCTATGGCTGTGTGCATATAGGATTGTGTCATCTGCATACATGTGTATTGAGGCTTCCTTACAAGCTGTGGGAAGATCATTAATGAACACTGAGAAGAGTTGGGGCCCCAGAACAGAGCCTTGCGAGACACCTCAGGTGATATCCAGGGGGTTGGAGTTAGAGCCTGAGATGGACACATGTTGGGATCTTCCTGATAGGTAGGACTGAAACCAGTTTAAAGCATGCTTCCCTATTCCAGAGCTCTGGAGTTTGTTAAACAGGATAGCATGATCAACTGTATCAAAAGCCTTTGCAAAATCTAGGAATACTGCACCAGTGAGTTGTCCCCGTTCCATTCCACACTGGATTTCATTGCAAACTTTTAGCAGGGTAGTTACGGTGGAGTGTTTGGGACGAAAGCCAGATTGGAATTGCCTAGGGAAATTTGTCTTGGTGTAGTAATCGCTTAATTGGGAGTGGACACATTTTTCCATGACTTTGGATAGAATTGGGAAAAGTGAGATTGGCCTGTAGTTTGAGACAGTGTTTTTGTCCCCACTTTTGAAGATTGGATCAACTCTGGCAGTTTTCCAGGTCTTAGGATATGGCCTGCAGACAGGATAGAGTTGACTATGGAAGCAATTGGTTTGGCAATGGCTGGCTGATGCTGCATTAGCCATATGCAGATGTCGGCCCTAATGGATGTTGTTTTTTTCATATATTAAAGTCAGGGAAGCTAACGCCGGTTAACTATTAATGTAACGTGAAGTCAGTTTCCCTGATTTGAGTTATTTGTACAGTATCTGGTATTCCTGTGATAATGTTTTAGGAAAAACTGGAGTAAGATTCAAAGAAAATGCACCATACTTGATATTGCTCAAAACTAATTCATGTCATTGGTTTCCATATAACATAAAAAGCTGCCAGAGCATGTCTGAAAAGTCCTGCAAAAAAAAAAATGGTAATAGGCAAGGTTTCAAAATTGATTTAATTAATTGTTTAATTCCTCACAGTAGGAAACGTATTTCATTTGTACCAATTTAGAATTTCCCATAAAAATGTAAAAGAACAACTGTAGGGTGTCAAAAAGAAGATACATCCACACAGCTTAAAGCTAAAGCAATTGCATTTTTACCATATCATTTACTTTAGTAAAATAACAAATGAGATTTCAGTTATCCACATAAAAGCCAAACTGTTTCTATGAAATATTGTAATTGGCATTTGCAATTGAAATAAATTAATGATAAAGTGAACAGGGTCATTATGTATCGAATCTGCAAATCTGCTATTTTGATTGCATCAGTAGTCACGTGGCATTTTTACTCAGTCTGACTTATTACCCATGTTAACAGTGCTTCCTTCTGTAGCAAAGAAGCAACTTTAAACTAAAATGCCATCCATTAGCAGAAAAAAAGAATGTAAAAACATCAAATTGACTTTGTAAAAAAATATATATACATAAGTCACCAGGGTATGTATTCAACAGAAATTGTTCATCGTTTTTCCATGTCACAGTGTTTCAACTAACCCACTTTTTTCTTTTGTGATTCTTATTCTCTTTCTGCTAAGTGAGTTTGCAATAAATAATAAATGAATGGTCTGTGAGGTGAAACACTAAGCTTGATTGGTTACAAATGTAAGGTAAAATTAGGCATATAAAATTGTCCATAGAATTATGCCCAGCAGGCATAAAAATGTCAATAAATCAGTACACATAGGAATACAATATATCTACAAAAACACTTTTCACTCTACCAAACAAAGTGAGGGAAAATCAGAGCTACAGGCAGTACAGATAGCTGTTGCTGTGACGTATTTCTGTCTCTTACTCTTGCTAATCAGTAAAGCATTTTTAGATTCCCCGGTAAAAATCTAAAGTGTATAATTTAAAAATGCTTTTTGCAAGGTAGGGTGTCACGGTGGACACAAACTTATCAACACAAAATCACTGGGAACTGATTGGAGCGAGACAGCGATAAAATAAACCTGTAAGTTTATTTCTTTTCAGAATAACACACACAGTAAAACGAATAACATGGGATAAAAATACTTTCAAGATGGTATAGGGCGAAATATCCTGATGCAGGGATAGCAGTTCACCTTTGAATTCAGGACATTATGAACAGCACAGGGATGAGGTTTACATGCACCTTTATAGGTAGGTGCCCTTGGAGGTTAACATTAGCCTCATCCTATTGGCAAAGAATTATCTTCCTCCAGGTAACATGGGAAATGGTCATCAGGCCAGCCCAGGTAACTCTGAGCATGCTCAGTGAGCAGCTTGGAAGCACTGCTTAGTGAAAAGGGCCCAGAATATCTGTAGTCCAAAAGTCTGGCTGAAGTGTCAGTGGACTGTTAAAGTTTTGTCTCGGGGTGTCACCATTGACAAGCAAAATGGTAATCACCTAGTTGTGAGACCCGGTCTGTATATTCAATGGGGTGAGTCATAGCCCCTTTGATCAGCATATTGTCTCACCTCTTGTGTTACATATCCATAGGGGTCGGGAAGTGTAGGACATCACAAAAGGACTTTAAGTGTTCTCCCCTTGCATACACTTAACCCATCAAAGCTCCATTTATTATAATATAGCAAACAGTATTACAGGTTCTAAACTATACCTTCTATTGGGAGAAATATGTTATAAATATATGTGCAGCCTTTCCGATATGTGTACTGGCTTACCTCCACAAATTAGGCTGCTAGCTTACTGCGAACCCAAGATACATGTTATGCTTCCTGACATCATAGGGAATACCTTACATTACACAGCCTTCTAGTAATGCTTACCAGGAATCCATGTTAACCTATGGCGCCATTGACTTCAATGGGACAGCATCACCTATTGAAGTAAAAAAGTGCCCTCATGCAGGTCATTTTAAAAATCCCATAGACATCCATGGGGCTGCAGATTTTAACCCCTGAGACATAGGGTAGCTGCATTTTTGATGCTGCAAATGGGGGCAGAAAATGTTAGGGCAGGGAACACAGGATTATACACACAATACAGTTTACCCTTTCCCTCCCAGGATGATTTAGGGGACACACCATTTAAAACGCGTTGCAGCTGGGAAATTCAGCTGCAATCTGGGACAAATACAGATGGTGAAGGAGAATGCAAGTTATTACACACAGTTTACACATTAACCCCTTCAGTCCCAACACTATTTAGGGGCTCGATCATCACATAGAGAAATACGAGTTGTTGATAACAGCAGATTTGCCCAGCACAACAAAGCAAATGGATACAAGTCACATACAGTACTGTATATAAGTTATATCACTGTAATTTGACTTAAATTATATATGTATTCTCAGGCTCTAAAGATCTTTAAGAACCAGACTACATACCTATACAGTCTGAAAGAGATGATCGTAAGAAACTCTTCTATGACATAATAACATTTATTATGTAACACAACTTGAAGATTTAAAAATGCAGACACAATGTACTCCTTTAGTAACAAGCAAGTAGAGAATAAAAAGTAATAGAGATGACTACATCAGAGAAGCTAACAGATTACTCAATGAGGAAACCACTTACAGTATATTAAAGTTAAACAATATCCTACTAATGTTTATTAATTAACTACAATCCCTCCTAGACACAGCAATGAAATACAGTATAAAATATTTTTTTGGAACTGAAATTGTATCAATGGCGCTCACAAGGATATAAATATATGAAGTGAAAATTAAATATATATATATATATACAACCAGATGACGTTTGACGGATCCAATGATGATCACAGCAGACGATGATCCGATATGAAATGTAAAAGAAAAAGCACATAGTATAATACTGTAAACACTTAAAGACAAACACAGATTAACAATGTTGCTGAACCACACAGATGACTAAATAAAAAACATTTAATATATCATAAAAACATGTATAAGACAAAAGTGACAATAATGAAGGTCCCAATATATTTGGTCCAGCTGTCCTTTTGGAGCAAGCCTGGTACTCTGGCGGCGCTACATCGATGATATTATTTTCATTTGGTCAGGTTCCTTACATCAATTTGAACTTTTCCAGCATTATATGAATGATAATCCATTTAATTTGAAATTCACTTTCACTTCAAGTAGCACGTCGATTGAGTTTTTAGATTTGGTTATTTAGGTTATGGATGGTATATTACATACGAAAACATTTTTTAAGAAAGTTCAGGCAAATAATTATTTGCATGCCAACAGTCATCACAACCCGACATGGATCAATAACATACCCAAAGGGCAGTTTACAAGATTAAAATGCAATAATTCCACTCTAGAGACATTCCATCTATAAGCATATGACTTGAAGAAAAAATTCATTGATAGAAATTATTCACCCATAGAATTAGATCGAATCATTTCTGAAGTTGATAAAATTGATAGAAGTACCCTTCTTCAATATAAACAAAAAAATAACACTAATATGAACATCCCATTCATCACTCAGTACAATCAGATGGCTCCGGCCATTAGACAAACTCTACGTAAGTATTGGCCTATTCTGAGAAAGGATTAGGATTTAGTAGATTTACTACCTCTGAATCCTAAAATCATTTTCACTAAAGCTCAGAATATTGGCCAAAAATTAGCTCCTAGTTGTCCTCTAACACGCAAAAAACATTGTATTAATAACACGGTAAAAGAATATTTCCATGCAATTCTTGTACAGCTTGTAAACATAGTTCCAAAAGCGTTTCTTTTAAATCTACAAATACTGCAAAAACATATAATATTAAACAGTTTATTAATTGTAACAGTGTCAATGTTATATATCTCCTTGAGTGTCCTTGTGGTCTGCAGTATGTGGGTATGACAACTAGGCCCTTCAAACGCCGTCTGTATGAACACATTTACAACATCAAAAAAGGCTTGGTCACACATAATGTTTCCAATCATTTTCTCCAGGTGCATGGCAAGAGTCCTGTTGGTCTCAAGTGTATGGCTATTGAAGCCATCACTCCGAATTGGCGTGGAGGTAATATTTCAATGCAATTAGGGAGACGCGAATCCTTTTGGATTTATGAACTCTGTACATTAGTTCCACAGAGCCTAAATGTTGAATTCGATCTTAAATCTTTCCTGCTAGATAAATAAATGTCATCTTTATTGTTATCTTTATTATTTATTATTTATTGTTGTTTTCACCAACACCCATTACATACATATGTATATATATACATGAGTGTGTGTATGTGTATGTATATATGTTTTTTATAAATATATATATATATATATTCATGTACATCTTACACATTATTATTTAGTATTATATAGATCACATTCTTTACACAAAAGCACAGTAATATATGTAGTTTGACATTTGTCAATTGATTTTATATTTATATTAATATTCACTTATCACTTGATATTATTTATATTAGGCATTAGTTAGGCCACTGTGACTAGCTACTTTGTCACTATAGATTGCATGTTGTCCATCTTTTGACATTAATGTATTTAGATTGGTATCCTTATATATATTTTTGTTTTTTATTATGAGTTGATATCCTCTTTTCAGTTTTATGTATGTTTATTGCAATGCATTGTATGTTGAGGATTTTGTTATGTTTTGTTTTGTCATGTGTTGCTGAAACATGACGCAGTTTGAGAAATACTCCACTGCGCATGTTCGGGACTTTGAAAATGGTACTATGTACCTTTAAAACTCTTTCCAAAAATACACGGACACACAGGGACTTTATTCATTCAATTTCACCCCTGAGGAAGGAGGCAGAGGCTTCCGAAACGCGTTGGGTGGTCCCTGGTATCACTGAGCATTCCATCAACTGTCCTGATCCCCGCAAGCCGTGCTGTGCTGCTTCTTCACCAAAGCATCTTTTGAATTTGCCGCCATAGCCCTACACATGACCGCGAGGAGCTGGTGTTTCTGCGGCTTAATTCCTCTGACGCCGGGCGCTTCTGCGCATGTCCAAACCACGGAGGACGGAGGCAGGGCATTCAGACTGCTTCCCCTGCCCTTGTGACAGCGTGGATGGACGCTCACTCCACTGACAGCATACAGCTACACGTGGCAGACGCTAGAGAGACGTGCAGGAGCTGTACCAGCGGTGTATGAGAGGGGATACTCTGTGATTATCCACTGCTTATTACCATCTACGCTCCGGTAAGCGGGCATTTTGACCAGTTACAGGATACCTTTGGGACCTTCATTATTGTCACTTTTGTCTTATACATGTTTTTATGATATATTAAATGTTTTTTATTTAGTCATCTGTGTGGTTCAGCAACATTGGTAGTCTGTGTTTGTCTTTAAGTGTTTACAGTATTATACTATGTGCTTTTTCATTTACATTTCATATCGGATCATCGTCTGCTGAGATCATCATTGGATCCGTCAAACGTTATCTGGTTGTATATATATATATTTAATTTTCACTTCATATATTTATATCCTTGTGAGCGCCATTGATACAATTTCAGTTCCATGCTACCATCTGACCAGGGGTCAGAGTTGTATCCAGGCTGCTTTTTATTTATCATTTGTATTCTTTAATTTTTTATTAGCGCTACCTATTGTGTTTTACTGTATAAAATATTTTTTACTATCTGACAAAAATCCTGAAAAACATCAGGTAGACTGGTCATTTCTGGTATTGGCTCCTTAACAACAACATTTATCTAAATATGAGGACTATTTCCTGCAGCAACTTGGTCATCTGTAGAATCCCATCTGAGAGTCAGCATCTATAGTAGAGGCAACTCTTATTCTAACAAAAACCAGTGGCAATTCCCCAAAAAACCCAGGAAACACCCAGGTACATTCTGAATACATGCCTTAAACTTTCTTTAAACTAGCCCCAGCATTTCTGCATTGATTAATGGCCTATCAGATTAACAGCGGGGGTCCCTGGCAGTCCCATTCAAACTGAATTGGACTGCCAGGGATCCCTGCTGTGTTAATCCTATGGGTCGTTAGTCAATGCAGAAATGCCTTAAACGTGCCTCAAACTAGCCCAGAACATACCCAGCACATACCCAGAATGTAACCCGGCTAGTTTACGGCAAATGTTAGAATAAACGTTGCCTCTACTGTATTTGATAAAGATAATCAGGAATAGGGAGAAGGAGTGGCTCAGTGTGTAAAGACACTGACTGGCACTGAAGCAGCAAACCTGGTTCAATTCCCAGTGTCAGCTTCTTGTGACCTTGGAATAAACCCTGTTGTTAATGATACTATAGCTGAATTTACATTCAAACACAGTGCCTCCTTAACATCTAATTTCTTTCCAACATATTCCAAGGGCACTCATATCAATACTTTTTCCACATTGCTAATCAAGATATACAAACATTATATCCACATCAAGAGAAATCTGCCCTAAAAAATCTCACTGACAACAACGACACTGTGATCAGACAAGCTGAAAAGGACAGTGAGATTGTTATCCAAAACAAAATAGAGTATACTAAAAAAAACAACACATATTCTGTATGAAAAACAAAATAAGGACACATCCAACCAATTCACCAAAAGACACGAGGGACATCCTGCTAAACGCTAAATATAAACAAATTATCACTAAATCAGAATTTGATTGTTTATTTATTGAATATTTCCTCCTTGCAGTCTTTTACCATCTCCCAAAGATCAATAAAAGTGAAAAATAACCACCGGTATACCCATTATTTCTTGGATAGGCTCCCTGACTACAAACCTGTCACAAGACATCAGTCATTTCCGGTAGCCAGTAGTTATTGAACTCAAATCATACCTTAGAGGCACAACACATTTACTACAACAAATAAAAGATGGAATGAAGAATTTGTATCTGTCATGTGATGTATACCTTTATCGAGCATCAAAAGGGGATAATAGCTATTAAATATTACCTGGATAGCTGCAGTGACCTCCCGAGTGCACAAAGGGCTTTTATTTATGAAGTGATTAGATTTATTTTAACCCACAATTATCCTTAGTTTGAGGGTGACTTATTTTTGTGGCACTGCAATGGGAACTAAATTCATACCAAGTTATGCAACTCTATTTTTTAGATTTTTGGAGGAGACTTTTATCTGGAACAACAATCAACATAGTAGGAAATTGATCATGTGGATAGGTTATATAGATGATATTATTTATTTGTCTTAGCATATTTTTTAAACTCTCTTAACTGTAATGACTGTAAGACCAACATAGAGTTTCTGGATGTGGAACTGTTCTATGATGATGATTACACAATCCATAGTAAGTTCTATAGGAAAACAGTAGCCTGAAATGGGCATATGGAGGCCACCAGTAGTCACCACCCTAATTGAATCAAAAGCATTCCCTTTGGTCAATTCAAGAGAGTTAAGCATGATTGATCAAGGGAAACCGATTTTAGCATTTATTAAAAGAAATTGAAGAAAAGATTTGAAGAGAAGAAATACAGATGCAGCGGCTGTTATTCGAACAAATCACGGAGCCGTTTTCGTGTGCTCTGCTGTATTTCACGCGGCATTAATGCGGCCAATCACACCAGGCACCCGTGTTTATCGCGGTTGATTTGTTTGAATTTCATGGATTCTGTTTCTTTATGTGCAATGAAATGAATGAATTGTAATGTGTACAGTACTGTGCTACTGTGCTACTGTGTCACTTTCAGGTATTTAAAAACCAGAACACTCAATGCCATTTTAAACACTCACCTGCACTTGCGTCTTAAGGCGATATGGTTGGAAGAAATCACACGCCATGACATGGGTATTCCGAAGTATACAACGCGTGAATTTTTCAAATAACGGCTGCTGCATCTGTATGAATTTAAGTTGTTTGAAGATTCCTTCTTAAAAGTGGCTAAAACCCCGAAGGATAGTCTTCAAGAAACTTTGGTAGCACTTTATGCATCAAAAAATAAAACAAAGCAGTAAAATAAATTGATAAGATCATAAAGAAACATTGGCACATTTTAAAAGTTGATGTCTTCCTAATGGAAACTCTACGGAAACATCCAAAGGTCATCATAAAGAAAAATACCCATTTGAAAAATATTTTAGCTCCTCTGTGTAACACAAATGTCACAATGAGATGGACATTGTTACCACCAAAACCAAATGGGAGTTTTAAATGTTGACACAAAAATAGCACCACTAACTAATTCCTGGATCCAAACAAATAACCTGTCACATCTCCTATGACTGGAAAAAATTTACCAATGAAGGACCAAAAGGGCTCTAAAAAATGTGGACATAGATTTGGCAGCCTTCATCAAATAGTGTAACAAGTTGGAATTTATGTTTGAATTCACGCATTTGCCCTCTTCCAAATTTCACTTAATCGTCTTTTTTATAATACACATACAGTACAGTACAGTACAGATCCTCTCTTATTTATTATCTACATGTTAATTACTTATTTGCTACTTTTTTACTTTTTGATACCATTTTTAGTTCATACATTTATATACGTACAGTATATACATTTTATCTTCCTCTCATTTTTAACAGAACCACTTTTAAAATATGTTATTGTGTTATCCCTACTAGAATTTGTCATTTTATCTTTATTCTTTTACACTTTCATTTACCATAATTTCCTTGTTTTTTTCCTTTTTAGTGTTATTTTCATTTTTATTCTTTTTTATTTTTATTATTTTAATTTTTTGCTTTAATGTGTTTCTATCTTTACTTATATTTTCTTCTCATTTCTCCATCTTCCTTTTTTACCTGCATCTTTTTCCTGTCACTACGTTCTAATTCTCCCCTTCTCCATTTTTGGTTTATTTACACATCAGCATTCATTTTCCAGGGCCACCATTTTATATTTCAAATTCTTGTTTATTTTATTTCTTGATTATATATATTTTATTTTCTATTCATTTTTATTTATTTTTTATCATTTTATCATTTACTCTTTGACCATAATTTTGTGTAACATTTTCTGAATATTAAATAAATATTTATTATTATTATTACAGGTATTATTATTATTATTAATAATAATAACTTTATTTATATAGTGCTTTTCTCCCAATGGGACACAAAGCACTTCATAGTTACAAAAAGAATGAAAAAAGAAACCATTTAAGAATATAAACAAGACTAAAGACAAGGAAATATGCAATACAGGATGGGAAGCTACAGTAGTATTAAATGCTGGACAGGTTGTGGTTAATAAATTAAATGTTGGGAGACTTCCGGTGACATCACCAGGAGTTCCAGTAGTAACTCCTCTGATTGCTCAACTTCACAAAATATGGATAGAAGCTAACCTCTATCTCAGTTGTTTATTGTACAGTACATGAAAATGCCAAGTTTACTGATTGTTGTTCCCAATGTACTGTAATGCTTCCCATGCTTCCCATGCAATGTAATGTAATGTAATAATCTATGTCTCTTTGAAAACACAATAAAAAAGTTTGAAACCAAAAAAAATTGCGTTTTTTTGGGGTCTGAGTTGATACCCGGGGTTGCAGATTTGTCTAGCTCGGGGGAGAGAACCATATTCATATTGCCTGCTGCTATTAATGAGGAAAGGAATTGGGGAACAATTGATTCCAGAACCTATGTCATGAAGTCAACCTGATTCTCATTCGGTGCGTAAAGATAATTAGTGTGATTGCTGTGCATGCAAGAGAGCTGTGTATTATCAAGTATCTACCCTCAGGATCTGTGATCACCTTTTCAGCGGTAAAGGGAAAATGAGGAATAGTGCGCCATTGGGAAACTATTTTAAATGTGTTGGGGGGGTGGCAGGGTGTTCATGGACATTGAAGTGGGTGTCCTGTATAAATAAAATATCCATTCTCGTTCATTTAAATTCTTGGAGAGCAAGTCTCCATTTTCAATTGGATTGCAGGCCCTTGATGTTGAGCGAGACAAGTTTTATAGAGATCGAACTAGTCATGATCCCAGAGAATTAAGTGCAATTGTAGACCATCCACTTTCCCACAGTGGGGGCCGTTATATATCTTTGAATCTTTTTGGATGGAGGAGTAATGTGTCTTCTTCGGTAAGGGCCTTGGCAGATGGGGGATAAGAGAAGGGTGGCAGGAGGAGGGAAGGGACAATGGTTCGGAGAGGAAAAAAGAGAGGGCACAACTATTGCCCTAAGATAATAACCTCACTCACAAAAGTGACTGTGAAGGCAGCATATTACCGTTGGGAGACATCCCGGTCACAGGGTTTGGGAAGAACCAGGAAGAGTGTATAGAGAACCCACAGTTAGTGATATTAGCAATTTCCATATTTTATCTATATACAACAACATTTGAGTGGCTGAGATCCAGAAATCCAGGGAATAGATTCAGAGTCAAAAATAGAATCATTACTTATTCTTTATCTAAATCACCATTGGTCTGGGGGAGAATCAATGGGTACTGTAGCTTAGCATTTTTATTTATTGTAATGGCTTGTTTTTTAGATTGGCAGATTGCATATTGACTTGCATAGTGGCAACTCATGCCCATAGGGAAAAATATTTCTCATTTGTGTTGAACTAACTCTGTTTATATAAACCCCTTGCACTATGTGGAAGGGGAGAGGGCAAGGGAGGGGAGAAAGAGGAGGAGAGGGATGGATGGAGGGGGGGATGGAAGGGAAAGGGGGGAGGGAAAGGATAGGGGTAAAGGGTGGGGGGAGAAGGTAAGGGGAAGTTGGGAGGGAAGGGAAGGGGAAAGGGAAGGGGAGGAGATGGGGGAGGGGGTAAAAAAGAAGGGAAGTGGGGGGAGAGAGGAGGAAGAGGGTGTAAAAAAAAGGGGTGGGGTAAAAAGAAGTGGACGGTGAAGAGGGGGGGGGGGAGGGGAGGAAAGGGGTAAAGGGGGACATTTTTTTATTGTAATGGCTTATTTTTTTAGATTGGCAGATTGCATATTGACTTGGATAGTGGCAACTCATGCCCATAAGAAATTGGTATGCTGATGTGCCAATCAATGGGTATATTGGCATGTTTTAATTGTAATGGCTTGTTTTTTTTAGATTGGCAGGTTGCATATTGACTAACATAGTGGCAACTCATGCCCATAGGGCATGGTGTGCCATTGTGCCAATAAATTAGTTTATTGGCATTTTTAGTTTCAAATTGAATGTCTTTGAAATTGTATGCTTGTTTTTTGGATTTGCATTCAGGCTGCATATTGACTGGCATAGTGGGTGTGTCACTGTGCTAATCAATGGGTAGAGGAGGTGGGGGTAGGAGCCCTAGGGAGGGTGGTTAGGTGGAGGGGGGGTTAACCCCTTAATTACCTTAGTGGTTAAAAACCACTAAGGTGATTAAGGGGTTAGTTTCCAGTCATTTTTTTATTTTTGTGTTTTTGCAACTGAAGAAGAGGAAGATTAGGAGGACAATGATGGCCCTGTCCTGGAAGGGGTAAGTAGAACTTTAATTTACTACTGTATATGCTGGCTGGTTAATGCTTTGATTATGTTTTATGTTTTTAATGGCAAATGAGCTACTGTATTATCCAAATATGGATAATAGGGATTTTGCCCATTACTGTACTGTATGGGTGGGAAGGGGTGTGTTCAATTTATTTTATTGATGTTTTGTATTGTAATGTTTATTGGGGGTATAGAGATTGAATGAAGGGGGTAGTTGCCCCACGGTGGCTAGTTTGGTCTCTCAGATGGGTAGTGGGAGGGGATAACCCTTTCATTACCATAGCGGTTACTACCACTATGGTAATGAAGGTGTTAACCCTTCCAGCAACTTTCCCAGTAGGCCTAACCACCCACCTTGGGGCAACTACCTCCTCCAGCCACCACCTTTAGGCCCAATAAACCAGGTACTCTTGCTTAACCTCTTCAATGCCTTAGCAGCTAGCCGCTAAGGTAATGAAGCGGCTATAATTTTATTTTAATAACAAAGTTAATGGTTAACCCCTCCCAGTCTCCAGAGCTGAACCACATTGATTTCAGGTCAGGGGACCCCCTGCACAGACCCACAGACCCAATTATGAGGTGCCGGTATCCCTCTGGTTAGTTTAAATCCCTTGATCATGTGAGCCGTAACATGGGAGAATTTAAATATGGCTGCTGGGATACCGGCACCCAATAACGAGTAAGTCGAGAATCAGGGGGTTTCCGGACCTGAAATCAATGTGGCTCTGCTCTGGAGACCCCCTGCTACAATACTGTAATATTAAAATGAAATAAAAACCCTGCGATCAGCTGTTAGAGGCGCGCAGGTAGAATGACTGATTCAATCTATCTCTTACTGCATGTCTTTTACAGTACCCGGTAGGATTCACACAGCAGGTACCCCTGCTGTGTTAATCCGATGGGCCCATCTCGCTGGGTATTTGGCTAACTGGCTGTAAATTGGCCACAAGATGTGGTCGAATCTAGACGGCTGCATCTGTAACAACAACTAGAAACTCTAGTTTTTATCATGTAATTAGGAAACACATAACTATTTTTCTTCAGGGAATAGGGAAAAGTTCAATACAAATGTAAAAATGGTAACCTTGTATGGAATACCTTGGTTACAAACAGTTTGAAATAGTTAAATCAACATTATTTCAAATTACATATTAAAAAATAATACTGATATCCTACAATGCAGTTATTTCTACTCAGTTTGAAGAAATTGTGCAAGAAACAAATAAAACCTATATGAATTCCTAAAAACCCTGTTGAATTAAAAATTGCATTGGCAATATTGTAAAATACAGTATAGAACAATACAATTCAACAAAATGATGATGAGAATGGGAGGAGTGTAATGACAGACCTATGGGAGAATTTAATATGTAGCTCAAGGAGTATGACAAAAAAAGGAGAGGATCTAAAGAATATTAATCATTATTAACTAAAACAGGCTAGATCCAATTATTCATTAAGACTAACGGGGATTAACATTTACATCCTACGATGATGACCTCTGATGAACATTTCGTTGGCTTTAAAAATCTAAAATAGTACTAAGCTAATTTGTGAATCCCTTGAAAGATAGAAATATAGGTCATTTTATTTATGCATTTCTACTATAAACAAAAATCTTGATTGGATTAAAACATGCAAACGAGTCACGGCAATGCAAATTTTAAGGTTGAAAACACCCCAAGCATCTTGAGCTAAGCTGCATAAATAAAATATTAAATTACAAAACATCTTTTACATTGTTGGTATTATGGCACTGTCATGTGAAGACATTTGACCCATTTAAAATTACTTGACATCTACCCGGTTGAAATCTAAACATTCGGTTGGTCATCCGATTTGTTCTATCTACAGTATTATGTTTTTAATTGCCTGACAGAGAAAGTTGTAATTAATGTCAGAGTTGATGCCCTTTCTATGAGGTCATGCTTGCAATTATTTTTTTCATTCTGTCATTTTTAATATATGTTCCAAAGAATTTTTGCAATGTGGGAATTTAATTTACAGGAAGCTAAGTAATTAATACAAAAACAAGTGAAATATTCTTCTCAAAAGTTTAACTCTATCGTATATTAATGGTGTAAATATGATGTGTCTATGCATTTCTATAAAAAAAATTACAATACAAAATATTAATTAGAAATGAATGAACACTTATAGTGAATTTAAATTGCAGAGATGACTATAAAATAATACTGAGCTCTAATTTTCGATTGCATTTACTGATTAATGGCTTAATTGACTGATATAATTCAGGGCAAATAATGTGATGTTACCTACAACAGGAACTGCTGTTATTTTCCCTGAGTTAACGCCACATTCCCTAAACTGATCACCAAATTGGCCCGAATATAGTGCTACAGCCGCGGCCCCTTTTAACCTCCTACTTACCCGTAAAAATGCGGGGATGTTCTCCGTTTGTCACGGAGTTTCCCGCGCGTCAGCCGCATTGACGATAAGCGCTAATGGCGCTTAACATTGAAAGCGCCCGCGGCGCCCAAAACGGCCAAAACAGCCCGCATCTGCCCGCGATTTCAAAAATCGCGGGGAAACGGCCGCCACTGTAGGTTTTTTTCCTAAAAATGTACTTCCGAAAACTGTACTCGTATTATATGCGCAGCCTAACACCTTTTATTTTTCATGTAGAACACCTTCAAAACGTTAGGGTCATATAATGTGCGATGCCGTTCTATATTCGGGCCAATACGGTATATTCCAAAACAATGGTTCACAAGATCTCATTAGCTTAAGCTACAGCAAATGTCATGTTATTTCAGGATAATGCTACCAAATAATATAACCAAATAATATAACATTGCCAAAGTCTGCACAAAACTCCAATTCATACTCTGGAAGAGGAAGAGGAGGAGAGGGAGAGAATAGATTCTAAAATGTCGTTTTTAAAAATTTCATTAACTACTGTTAATCAACTTTTTAATGTATTAATCATTTACAAGCTCAAGTAACCATCCAGTCATGAGCAAACCTTGTCTGCCTGGGCACTACATGCGTTTGAGAGTTCAATGTATTTCTAACACTAGATTAACTACTCACTAAGCATACCAAAGTTAACCAGGTTTTACCCTTACATCCTTCAAACCGGAGTCCTAACCACGATTGCCAGGGCTACTGCCCCAGAACCAGCAAACAACACAAGATATGAACATAAGAATGACTTTCTTATAGCCCTATTAGCCAGTGCTAATAGGGCTGCAATCCATTGTACAAATAAATTAGTAAAATATGCAGTTTAGAGCTGGCTCTCACCTTCCATTCATATCTACTTGTAGTGTCCTTAAAATGACTATGCTCAGTCCGTGCTTAGGTTCCTTACCACCATCAGCACAGCTGTTTAAAAATAACTGCAGAAAAATATGCTGCAGACGTCACTCAAAGAAACCCCTCAAAAAGTGCATAACAACATTTCGTACAGGCTGATCTGATAAACAAAAGAACCAATATTTAATGTACAAATGATGCTTATGATACCACTTTTGTTAAATTGATCGATTGCATTAATGTCTGTGCTTTATTTAACAGTAATGCAATTGAAAACAATGATTAAAGAGATAACATACATTTTTTTTAAATGTTATTTTGTGTTAGTGGGGTTAACAATGTGTGCTATACCTGCAGCTTTTATAGTGGTTACATTACACTTTGCACACTGTTGTAGCTAGCATAAAGATGCAGCATCTTGTATCTATCAGTCTCCCCAGATGCTGCACACATCCTCCGTTATCACTCCATGTATCAAGTAGTGCGGGTCCGTGGCATGCCGTTCTTCTCCATCTAAATGTATTTAGTGGTCAGACAGAATTATTATTTAGGTTGTTGCAGTTCAGTGCATGTCTGGCAGATGGTGCACTGAATGCCTTTTGCCTATGGGACTCTGAATGTTACAGTACTGTTCAATGTCTGAAGCAGGTGTCTTACAGCACAGTAGTTGGAGATAAAATGTATGTACTGTATGCTCCTTTATTTAATGACCTTGTACTTTCAATACTGTATCTAACGTCGGTGTTTCACATAGTATTAAAAAAAAAACAGTACTGTATGTATTTAATGGAATCTGAGTCAGACATTAACTTAATTTCTGAGTGTTACATGGGACTTGATGGAAACGTTTTGCAGAAAAAACCCAGCTTGCAGTTATGAATATGCAGATGCAGCATTAACGTCGGTTGAGCTGCCCTAACAAAATTCGCAATGGGCACATTTTGTTTCCCTCTGTGCACGTAGAGAGCAGGGTACCGAGGCTCAAATTAATGTGATTCAGCTCTGGAGATCCACTGCTTCAATATTGTGTTATTAAAATACAATTAAAGCAGCATCATTACCTTAGTGGCTAGCCGCTAAGGCAATGAAGGGGTTAACCAGAATACCTGGTTTATTGGGGCTAGAGGGGGTGGGTAAAGAAGGTAGTTGCCCCAGGGTGGGTGGTTAGGCCTACTGGGAAGTTCACAGGTAGGGTTAACCCCTTCATTACCTTAGCGGTAGTAGTCACTAAGGTAATGAAGGGATTAACTCCTCCCACTACCCCCACAAAAGGCCTAACCAACCACCCCAGGGTAACTACCCTCTTCATCCACCCCCTCTACCCACAATAAACATTAAAATATAATACAAACACTAATATATGCATTGATTGCCAGTGGGATTACCTATGCCCTCAATGGGAGCAAAGATAACCCCAATGTCAATGAATGGGCACCCTACTACCCCTCTTCCCCCTTAAGACATACAGTTCAATCATGTGGAAAATCCCTTTTATCCAGGTCTGGATAATAGCGTATTTGCCCAATAAAAAATAAAACATTACCAAAACATTAACCAGCCAGCATATAATAAATACAAGTTGTACTTAACCCAGCCAGGATGAAGGCCATCCTCATCATCCTTGTCTTTAGTGGGTACTGACAGTAAAAATCTAACTACTTGCCTGTAACCCCATAAAGCAGTTATTAACCACTATGGTAATTAAAGGGTTAACACCCTCCCACTTCCCACATGGGAGGACTAACCACCCTCCCTAGAAAAACTACCCATACTTCCCACCCCATTTACCTATTGATTGTGACTGTGGTAAACCATGCCCACAATATAGGCATCGATTACCACAATGGCAATGAATGGGCAAGCTACAAATAAAATACAAGCACTAAATAAAATACATAACATTTAAATTAAAAAAAACTTTGCCAATGAACCCATTGATTGTCCCTATAGTAAACAATGGCCAAAATATGGAGATGGATTGCCACAATGGCAATGAATGGGCAACCCACAAATAAAAAAGAACCACAAAATAAATATAAATTACATTTAAATAAAAACAAACATTTGACAACAATCCCATTGATTTGCACTCTAGTAAACCATGCCCACAATATGGTCATGGATTACCACAATGGCAATGAATGGGCAACCTAACAAAAACATCTAAAAAAATAAAATTCATTACAATGAAATAAAAACAAACATTTCCCCCCAAATACATTGATTGTCACGGTAATTATCTAGGGGCATAGATAAACACATTGCCAGTCTGTGGGCATCCTAAAAAAAAACAATTAAATAATATTCAATCAATGTGTTTCTTACCTTTGCTGGGTTGAAAATTCACCTTCCTCATCCAATAGCAGGACCAACTATTACCCCATGATGTAATGATCCTGCATGATGCAAAGAAGTCCATGATCCTCAGTTGCTTGTAGAGGAGGCCGGTGATCTTCTTTCTTTTCTTCTTCAACAGGTCCAGGAGATATTTATTCAATGGCTTATTGGGCTCAAATGAGACTTCACAAACCTTATATAAGGCCTGTGATGTCACATTTAACTGACAAATGGTACATCACCAATCCATTTGGCGAATGTACCATGTAATTGCTTCCTTTTTTTAATAATGTGACGTCATCTTAAATGGAAGGAAGCCAGCCAAGTAGATGGCATATGCTTCCCTCCCTTTAAAATGACCACTTCAGAAAAAAATGGAAGCATCCCATGGTACATCAACCAATCAGATTTTTGGATATAGCATGTGAAACCTTTTCTTATTTGGAGTGATGTGACATCATCAACAAGGGAGGGAAGCAAGCCAATCAGGTAGCATGCCTCCCTCAGTTTTTGGTGACGTAACATCACTCAAAAAAAAGGAGAGGCATCACATGGTACACCCACCAATCGGATGGTGATGTACCATATTTCAGTCAAGTGTGATGTTACAGTCTTTATTTAAGGCCTGTCATGTCTCAATTGACCCCAAGAAGCTGTTGGATCAACATCTCCTAGACCTGTTGGAGAAGAAAGAAGAAGGAAGAAAAGAAAGAAGTTGCTGTCAAAGTTGGATGAGGAGGGTGAATTTTCATCCCGGCAAAGGTATAAACACATTGATTGGATTATTTTTAATTGTGTATTTTTTTTAAAGATGCCCATTGACTGGCAATGTGTTTATAAATACCCCTTTGAGGGTATAAATAAGCACAGTGACAATCATAACATTTTTCGGCAAATATTTGTTTTTATTTAATTGTAATGTATTTTATTTAATAGATTTTTTTTTAGGTTGCCCATTCATTGCCATTGTGGAAATCCATGTCCCTATTGTGGGCAGGGTTTACCACTGTGACAAGCAATTGGTTTATTGGCAAATATTTTTTATGTAGATGTAATGTTTTTTTTTTTTAGTTGTTCTTTTTCATTTTTAGGTTGCCTATTCATTGCCATTGTAGCAATCCATGCCCATATTAATGGGTAGAGGAGGTGCGGGTGATTGCCCCGAATAGGGTGGTTAGGCCTCTTGGGTGGGTAGCGGTGGGGAGGGGGTTAACCCCTTAATTACCATAGTGATTAACAACCACTGAGGTGATTAAGTGGTTACAGGTCTGTAGTTAGTTTTTTTATTTTACTGTCGGTGCCATTGAAGATGGGGAGGATGAGGATGACCTTCATCCTGGCAGGTGTCAGTACAACTTTTATTTACTATATCCTGGCTGGGTAATATTTTGGTAATGTTTTATTTTTCAATTGGCAAATGTGCTATTATTCAGATCTGGATAATAGGGATTTGGGGAATAATGGGATGGATTACATTGCATTTAGGTTTTCAAGACATAATAGCACATTTTCGCCTACTGTACTAGAATTTCTGGCCAGTATTGCAAACAATGCTAAAATTCCATTGTCAGCCCTCTGTCACATTGCATGCAAACGCGAGCAAACATTGAATGCACATGGAGCAGTAGAGGCATCCGCAAACAATTCGTGGCTATGTGGCGACCAACCATAATGCTACATCTGTAGTAACATTTCAGAGCCACTAGGCTTACTATAGTGAGGATTACACAGATCTTTATAGCACTTTTCCAGTCTATTATCCTATACAATGTCCATCAAATACACACCACAGCACAAATACACTCATTCCTAAACCGGATGGCTCGATCAGGTTCTGTAATGATATTAGGAAACTGAATGCAGTCTCCAAATTCGAAACCTACCCTATGCCCCGGGTTGACGTGCTGATAGACAGGGTTGGTTATACCGATATATAACCACCCTCGACCTTACAAAGGGGTGTTGGCAGGTTCCAAAAGTGCAGGACGCTTAAGAGAACTGCTTTTTCAACACCAGGCGGACTGTTCCAATACAAAATTCTACCCTTCGGCCTACAAGGTGTTCTGGCAACCTTTCAAAGGTTGATGGACCAGGTGTTAAAACCCGACACAGACTATGCCACAAGTTATTTGGACAATGTGATCATTCACAGTAATGATTGGGACTCCCACCTAAAGAAGGTACAAGTAGTCCTAGACTGCCTTGTATTAGGTCTGATAACAAACCCCACTAAATGTGCCATAGCTTTGGAAGAGACCAAATATTTAGGGTATACGGTTGGTAGAGGGCTAGTAAAACCTCAGGTCACAAAGCTTAATTTGATTAGGGAGTGACTGAAGTTGCTAACTAAGAAACAAGTTAAAGCCTTCCTTGGGCTATCCAGCTACTACCGTCGCTTCATACCAGGCTTTGCCACCCTCTCAACCCCTGTGTCAGACCTAATGAAAGGGAAGAGTTTGGCTATGGTAAAGTGGTCTGACCAGGCGGAGGAGGCCTTCCAAACGTTGAAAGATGCATTGTGTGCCCATCTTCTCCTGGTCTCCCCGGACTTAACCAGGATGTTTCAGGGTCAGTGTCACGCTTCCAATGTGGGGGTAAGAGCAGTCCTATCCCAAAGAGTTGGAACAGAGGAACACCCCATCATGTATATTAGTCGAAAACGAAATCCCCATGAGAAAAGGTATGCTGTAGTTGAAAAAGAGGGTTTGGGAGTCAAATGGGCTTTGGAGACTCTAAAATATTATTTGTTGTGGATGAAATTTATCCTAATAAGGCATACACCTTTGAAGTACATGCAGCAAAATAGAGAGAAAAATTATCTTGTTGTACTGGTTTTTGAGTCTCCAGGGGTTCCAGCTCACAGTTGAACATAGGCCAGGCTCCAAACATGGAAATGCCAACGCATTGTCTCGAGTATACACCTTCCTCTATACAAGTGCTCACCTGGTCACGAATGAGCAAAGGAGGATATTGGGGATATGTGATATGCTCAGGGAGAAGGTGTTTGAAGGGAGGTCTATAGGACCCAACACCTTCCTGGGTGTGTACCGTTTTCCTTCACCTGAGCCTTAATTATGGGCTGCAGATTAAAAGGCTGCACAGACACCTCCCTGGGATGCTGCTGTGATGATCTGGGAGCACACACACTAACAGCCCAGTGAGAGACTGCAGAGAGAACTGAGGTCTGTCTGCAGGTACAGGGTCCTGAATGTGGAAAGAGGTTAGTTTTCCAACTGTTAGTAAGTGACTAAGCTGTATTAGTCAGAACTCCAAAATGGAGTTAGTCCTTTGTTTGTTTTGTTTATTGATTTGACCCGTAAATAACCCTATTTAACGAACTCTAAAGTTTCCTGCCTTTAATACGGGACAAAAGACCCTGAAACGTGACTGAGACATCACAATGTATGTATGTATATATGTATATATTAATTTATATATAGATTTTAGCATCACCTTTTTTAACCTGGAAACCTTTTTCCTTCTGTTCTCTGAGAAAGGCTCCAGAGTGAGCTGAAACTTTGATATATTTAAATAGATTTTATATTTTTTCACCAAGACCTGCTTGCTTCTACCAACACTTTAGCCACATTATCCATGTCCATTTCTCGCTATTGCCCCTTCCCCCCGCAGGGTTTTGGAAGGAGATTCCCTTTTCATCTCCTCTTAAATTTATTGCCTTTCTAGTAACTAAAGATGGGCAAACTCTTCTGCGGAATCAGAAACCGCTGTCGATTGACCATTTACTTTAAACTGTGGAATTCTGCTGATCAGTATCAAAAGGCAGATTAGTGTTTTTTTTCTATCACTGAAAATCCATCTGACAAATTCGTAATTCGAGACTACAAATGGAATCTGAATCTGTAAAAAGTAATTTGAATCCTCCAGTGGCATTATTGTAGGAGGAGTATATAAAAGGGTATGCAGTCTCAAATTTAAGCCAATGTGTTTTAAGCAGTATTTAGTTATGGGTTGATTAGGGCTGGTGCTGAATTATAGTTCAAACATTTATACACTATTTACTATAATAAAACTTGTACAGTAGCTTAACCATTAACCTGTAACTTACTGGACTGACCACTGTTTCAAATTGTTTGGAATCCGCTCAACTGATTGAAGTTGAATCAGTGGTGGATTCCGAATCAGGTTGAATCTGGCACGGGATTCATTAAAATTCATACAAAGGACTCTTATTAAAGGATTTTTGAATAATCTGTAGGGCCTTAAGAGGAAGCAATCCAACTACAATGTCCGACTACTATGGGAGGGATCCAAAGATGTGCTCCTGGGTCAGGGCCAGGTGCAGCGGGCATATGGGTGAACACCTACAGTAAGATTGACCCCAGGTGTTAGGAACCAGGAGTGTACACTGGGTTAAGTAGTAGTGGTGAGCATAACCAGTTCACTGGGTGGGACTACTTGCTGACAAGGTCCAGGAGTTTTGGTTTATATTTAAAATAAAAGACTATGGCCGTGGGTACCAAACCAAGGTGTCTGTATTTATTTGGATTGGCTTGTAAGAAGAATGGGCAAGAGTCGAGGGTACGAGGATCATGCCTGTTCTCTTTTATTGTTCTAATGAAAAGGATATACTGTACAGATGTAGCAGATGTTATTACACCCATGGGCACATTAGCCTCACCCCTTTTTGGAACTAGCCCATCCATTTTTTTTGACACGTAGCTAATGCATTTACAATGGCAGTCGCTCCCACTGGAGCATTGTGTTCCCCACCCCCCTCCCCACAGCTATGCACCAGCAGGGACAATAACATCTGCTACATCTGTATTAACAGGTTGCTTTTCTGGTATACTGTATATTGGTGATACACATTTTTAAAAAGTTTGTTAAAGCCTTAAATGTTTTGGAACAGTATTTATTTTTTATTAACTTCATGTGAACCTTATTTTGTAACCAATGTTTCAATCGAATCAATGGAGAATAATATTTTTAGCGTATGTGTTTAGCATGTATTTCAGTTTGCAGGAAAGCAGGATTTGGTAGGAAAATCCTCGATAACTTTGTAATGATAAAGGCCAGCAATGTATTTCTGTTGTGCAACTGACTTTCACTCAATCTGGGAAGCTTTTCCTGCTTTTAATTGGAATTTGGAAAGTGCATAAAGTAGCAGATGTTTATGAAGATACTTGATCAAGGTTCATGGCTTAATATATTGAGTGATTTAGTATAGTTGCTGTACAAATTGCTGTTATGAAGTAGAATGTCTCTGTAGTCTGTTGCTATATTGTATTCTCTTCAGTTAAATTTACATTTCATTTACAAGAAAGCGTGTACAGCCTGTCAAAAAATCTAAACAGACTACATCATCCACACAGAATAATCTTGCTATGAATATACATGTTCATACATGTCATTAATACAATATATGGAACTTTTATTTTATAAATACTTTTATGGAGATAGAATAACCTTGCAGTTACAAAGTCAGCTGATAAAAATGACATTTCAATTTGAGTCTAACCTTCCAATAACACATTGGTGGCCATTAATGAATAAAACATATCTTTTAAATGCTGTGAATTGTTATTTAAATCAATCTTTTGTTTATTACACACACGTTATGGTTCATTTTAATTGGCATATAAAATATTATAAATATATATATATAAATATATATATATATATATTTATATATATATATATATATATATATATATATATATAAAAAATATATATATATATATATACAATAGTTGCATTGATTATTATCTTATTTTTGAACCTTACAGTAGTACAACAGATACAACATCTCCGAAAGACAAAGCAAATACTCCAATGGGATTTTTGTCCTCTAAGCATACCTTCTATTCAAATTACTTGAAGACATTTCATTCTAATATATTTTTAAACACACAGACACCTTTAAAATATTACCTCTATCTATCTGTCTGTCTGTCTGTCTATATATATATATATATATATATATATATATATATATATATATATATATATATATATATATATATAAAATCAAAAACAAGGAACAAAGATTAGCGCTATAAGTGTGATAAGTGAGTTCTAATGTGATGGTGAATAGGGCTGAATTATTAAATAGTCAAATAGTGCTTATATAATATTACTAAATAAAAATTAAAGCAATAAGAAAATTAGAATAATAAAACCATATAACGTGAATATCAGAGAACAAACCAGTCCAAATGATGGAAACAGATGAGAAAAAAAGTCCAGATACAGAGAATTGTCAATCACAATGTGGAGTAGGCTGCTCCTTTGTTGATCTAGCCAGATCAGAAGAATCTAAAAAACAAAGACAAAAAGAAGCGCCAACTCCATGGCATAATATTGTTTGTAAAATTGACAATTTATTAAAAAGCAGAAAGTGGCCGCCAGAAATTGCACTCACTTTAAATAGGGAAAAAGCATTCAAGGGAGACAATCTGTAAACCAGCTGAGACTGTAGGAGGGTAGAAAGCCAGATATTGCTGTAGATTTACACAAGCAGTAAATGAGGGTACTTATCCGTGGCTGGATGGAAGATGGTAGTCAGTGTAAGCAGGAGGGGTGGTGGTGTTAGGCAGGTAGCTGAAACACTATCCGGTGTAGTAGGAAAATATCCAGTTGTCAGCTACTTCACTCCATGTGCCTGACGTGAAATCATAGTCCCAGCATTCAGACCTTAGAGCACCCAACTCCTCAATAACAACTCTATTTTGCCCGGAAGTATCCTCTACCTTTCTTCGTGTGTAATAGGAAATTGGCAGACCTCGACACTGCCTCAACCTGCGTGGTGACATCAGTGCGTCACTACGTCACGACGTCCTGACTAGTTTCGTCACGTGAGTGACTTTTTCAAAGGATTGTGTTTCTTAAACACCCTGCACTGTGTATACTAGGATCTGGACTCAGTTCATACTCTGTTTACCATTTACACTTGACTGTGATTTGCTTATATTGTTATTGAGGATTTTTCCTTGCTCTGATTGCAATCATCCACTGTCAGTCTAACAGTGTACTGGAGACCCATATCTACGTTAGGATTTTAGTCTGGTTCCAACCCTCCTTTGATCCATCACTTGTGCATGGGATTGCATATAGCTTGTTAGCTTTTCCACTAGCAACACCACTGTTTTTTTATGTTAGCGATACTGTGTCTATATATACTCATGACCAGTACCTTCAGGACATCCACTCATATCCAGGGACATTTGTTATCCTATCCCTGGCTCCATTCAGTGTTTTCATCTGTTTTGTTTGGCACCATAACTAGAAAAATTGTCCTAGGCTTATGCATAGGGGATCTATGCCGTGTTTTTAGAATTTCTGTACTATCTTTTATTCTTTTTTGTGACATTCAAAGAATAAATTTTGATACTGCTATATGGTATACCTGAGTGCTACTATTTGGGTTTCTTTTTCTTGTTTTGCCATGTGACAGGGTGAATGAACATCACCAGCCATATACCTGGCAAACCTATGTTTAGGCTTGCAGTGCAGCAGTGACGAGGTTAAGTTGGGAAGGTCAAGGTGTTTTAAAACCCCCAGGCTGTGCACACATGCAGTCTAGCTGGTCAGGAGAGAGGACTGAAATACTGAGGAGATTACTGCTAGAAGGTCTGTTTGCAAAGTACATGTTTTATGAACTGTCTGTGTCTTGCACGCTGAAGAGAAGCTGCTTTGTTTGCCATGCTGAAGAGAAGCTATTTTGTTTTGTCTGCTGAAGAGAAGTTTTTTAAGGCTCAATAAATAAGCCTTGTCAAGAGACCCCGCGTGTGTAGTTGCATGTACCTTGCAACATATGGTGTCAGAAGTGCCGGGATTTTGAAAGGCTCCTGCAGTAAAAGGGCCACACACACAAGAATGAGAAAAATGGAAGAATTTTTAAAAGAGTTGCTGTGCCAGCAGGCCCAACTACAAGCAGAGAGAGATGAAAGACTATTGCAGCAGCAGGCAGCACAGGATGAGCGGATGGCCAGGCTGCTGACCCAATTCCAGGTGTCTGCCAGTCGAGAACCTGCAAACAAACCCCCGGTTCTCCAGAGGAAAATGGCTCAGAACGAGGATCCAGAGGCTTTTCTACTGACATTTGAAAGGGTTGCCGAAGCTCAGGGCTGGGCTGCAGATCGCTGGGCAACTGCTTTGGCCCCGCTCCTCATGGGAGAAGCCCAGACTTCATATCAGGGCCTCCCAGCAGATCAGGCAATAGACTACCGACAAGTAAAAGCCGCCATACTGGATCGCTTAGGTCTGACCTCAGAGACCTACCGACAGCAGTTCCGGAACCTGAAGTACACCGCTAAGATGAGACCCCGGGTCCTCGCTCAGCGATTGTTGGACTTGTGTACTCGCTGGAAACAACCCGAGGAGCGCACTAAGAAGGCAATTCTTGAACAAGTGGTTTTGGAACAATTCCTACAGATAATACCCCCTTCCGCACGCTCGTGGGTAAAATGCCATGCTGCTGAAACACTAGCTTTGGCGGTCCGACTCGTGGAGAACTTCGTTGGGGCCGAGGATCAGGCGAATGCCCTGGACCCGACTGATCCAACTTCACCAGCACTTGCAGAGACCCAAAGAGGGAGATTGGAACAATGGGGAAACTACGGCCCCTCCATGCGCAACCGCCAAGTGCCAGAAAAGGAGCAGTCCTTCCAACAAGGAAGAAGTCAAAACGCCTGGCACCGCCGAGACCCTCATCCATTCCTGATGTCTGCTTGTCGCCAAATGAGAGGAACTTCTGAGGACGTCACCCACAGGACCCACCAGATGCCTGGTCTCCAGTATCCGGTCCAGCGGAGCGCTATCCATGACCCCCTACTGCGAGGGGACCCTCTCCATGTTCCGCCTGCGGAGAACAAGGCCATCGCATGTGGACTGTCCACAGATGGATTGTTTATTCAGCAGGACCGTCGCCTTGGCCTTCACTGGAGACAATTACAAGCCCTGGATACTTCCAGCCCAGGTTGGGGGAAAAACCGTCCAGGCCCTTGTAGATTCAGGCTCTGGGAAAACTCTGGTCTTCCAGGAACTGTTACCGCCTAACGTGTGTTCTTTTGACTCTCCATGGAGTATAGAATGTATACACGGCAATGTAAAACGGTATCCGACGGCCAAAATCCGGCTACAGGTAAAAGGTCAGGAGGCCAACCTCGAAGTAGGAGTCACTCCTTGGCTCCCTGCCCTCATTGTGCTCGGCCGGGACTGGCCTTTCTTTTCGGACCTAATGGCTCCAGTCTCTCACGAGGAGCCTTATCCTTTGGCTCAGGAGAACACTGGCAAACTGTTTCCCTTCTCGGCAGACTTTTTCCCAGTAGACACCGGGTTCCAAAGACTCAGAAGCAAAGACGCTCTGACAAACAGGACTGGTTGCAGAAATCTGGGTCTCAAGGTGACCATTCTAGTAGCCAGAAGTCACAAGTGATGGCTGGGGATGGCCAGAGGGAGGGGGATATGGGCCCTGGAGATTTACCAGACCTATGATTTTCACCAGAGGCAAAGGAAGACCCAGTCCTTGCTAGACAGTATGATAAGGTGGTAAAAATTGATGAGCAGATATTGAATGCACAGGGTGTGATAGTATTCCCCCATTTCGAATTATCAAATGATATCCTGTATAGGGTGAATAGGCAGACACAAACAGGGGAGGTCACCAAACAGATATTGGTTCCCAAGGCGTTTGTTAAATCTGTGTTCACTCTAGCCCAATCTGTCCCTTGGGGTGGTCACCTTGGCAGGGATAAAACATTGGACCGTCTTTCATCCCGATTCTATTGGCCAGGGATGCATAGTGATATTGCTAAGTTATGTGCGGCATGTCCGGAGTGCAAGCTAAGTATTCCGAAGGGACAAAAACCAGCCCCTTTGGTTCCTCTACCCTTGGTGTCAGTTCCCTTTGAGAGGATTGGGGTAGACTTGGTAGGACCTCTAGAACCTTCTGCAAAAGGACACAGGTTTATTCTTGTAATAGATGACTATGCTACAAGATATCCTGAGGCGTTCCCACTGAGAACAGCAATGGCGAAGCAAGTAGCCAAGAAGTTGTTGGAGCTGTTCTCACGGGTTGGACTTCCCCAGGTTATGTTGACAGACCAAGGTACAAATTTTATGGCTAAACTGATGCAGGATGTCTTAAAATTACTAGAGGTCAAGTCTGTTCGGACATCGGTCTACCATCCACAGACTGACCGATTGGTGGAAAGATTTAACCGAACTCTAAAAGGGATGCTGAGGAAATTTGTACATTCAGAGAAGAGAGCCTGGGATGAACTTCTCCCTTTTCTGCTGTTTGCAGTGCGGGAAGTTCCCCAGGCCTCCATGGGATTCTCTCCATTTGAACTGTTGTATGGCCGCCAACCCCGGGGTATTCTAGACCTCCTAAAGGAGTCCTGGGAGGAACAGCGGTCCCCTTCAAAGAATACCCTGCAATATGTATTGGACCTTAGGAAGCGCCTAGACGTGGTCGGGCATTTTGCTGGGGAGAATCTTAGATCAGCCCAGGACAGTCAGGAGAGACATTACAATCAATATGCTCGTATGAGAGTGTTTCACCCAGGAGATCAGGTGATGTTGTTGTTACCCAGTTGTGAGAGCAAACTCCTAGCCAAATGGGAGGGCCCATTCGAAGTACTCCGCTGCACGGGTGATGTGGATTACGAGATCGCTCAACCAGGGTCCAGGAAGGGTAAACAAATTTACCATGTGAACTTGCTGAAACCCTGGAAGATGCAGCGGTCTCTATTCATCCACCCGGTGGAGGAGGAAATGGATTTGGGTCCTCAACCCCCACGGGAGAACATTGAGGGTGATGATAAAATCCCAATGGGTAGACAGTTGTCCTCTGAACAAAAAGGGGACTTGTTAGAAATAATTACACAATTCCATGATGTTTTTTCTGATTTACCAGGGCAAACTAATTTAATTTCACATGTGATCGAGACAGCACCAGGGGTAAGAGTACGTTCCCGTCCTTATAGGTTGCCTGAAAGTCGTAGGGCCCTGGTAGAGAAGGAGGTACAGGAAATGTTACGCTTAGGAGTGATTGAGGAATCATGCAGTGAGTGGTGTAGTCCACTAGTTATGGTCCCTAAACCCAATGGGAAGGTAAGATTTTGTGTGGACCTCCGAAAGGTCAATGCGGTATCCAAGTTTGACGCATATCCGATGCCAAGAGTGGACGAGTTAATTGACGCCCTTGGTAACGCGGTATATATATCCACATATATATCCATGCTGGACTTAACAAAAGGATACTGGCAAATACCTTTAGAGGAAAAGTCCAAGTGCAAAACAGCCTTCGCCACTCCCATGGGTTTATACCAGTTTGTGACAATGCCATTTGGACTGCATGGAGCCCCAGCCACATTTCAAAGACTCATGGATAAAGTGCTGAGACCCCATAGGGCTTATGCCGCAGCCAACCTAGATGACATTTTCATTTATAGTAAACACTGGTGGGCCCATCTAAATAGGCTGAAAGCGGTCCTCAAATCTCTAAGAGAGGCAGGGCTTACAGCCAACCATAAGAAATGTACCTTAGGTAAGGCAGAAACCAAATACTTAGGGTATGCTGTGGAAGGTGGAAAAGTAAGGCCACTAGCCGACAAGGTAGCTGCCCTGAAAGAAGTTCCGACCCCCCAAACAAAAATGCAGGTACGCTCTCTGCTAGGTTTAGCAGAGTACTATCGGCGGTTCATTCCCAACTACTCGGAAGTTGCAGCCCCATTAACAGACCTCACAAAAAAGTGTGCCCCTACACGAGTGGTATGGTCAAGGGAGTGTCAGAGAGCCTTTGAGGACATAAAAAGGGGTCTATCAGAGGGTCCCGTCCTTAGAAGCCCAGACTTCAACAGGCCTTTTGTAGTGCAAACCGATGCCTCAGAGATAGGGCATGGGGCAGTGTTGTCACAACAGTTTGAGGGAGTGGAACATCCGATCCTTTTTCTGAGTAGGAAATTGTTCCCGAGGGAAAAAAACTACTCAGTGATTGAGAAGGAGTGCCTCGCAGTAAAGTGGGCAATCGAGTCTTTGAGGCATTACCTGGCAGGAGTCCATTTTACTCTGGTGACGGACCATGCTCCATTAAAGTGGTTAAATAGTATGAAAGACTCCAATGCTAGATTGACCAGGTGGTATATGGCCCTCCAACCCTTCTCATTTGAGATTCAGCACAGGCCTGGAAACGAAAATGCTAATGTTGACTTCTTTTCTAGAGAAGGGGTGGATCATCGGGCTTCAGCCGTGCGTGGCCCCAGCCACAAACTAACAGGGGAGGAATGTGACGGGGTGAATGAACGTCACCAGCCATATACCTGGCAAACCTATGTTTAGGCTTGCAGTGCAGCAGTGACGAGGTTAAGTTGGGAAGGGCTGCTTAATTAGTCTGACACCAGCTGCATGATCAAGGTGTTTTAAAACCCCCAGGCTGTGCACACATGCAGTCTATCTGGTCAGGAGAGAGGACTGAAATACTGAGGAGATTACTGCTAGAAGGTCTGTTTGCAAAGTACATGTTTTTTGAACTGTCTGTGTCTTGCACGCTGAGGAGAAGCTGCTTTCTTTGCCATGCTGAAGAGAAGCTATTTTGTTTTGTCTGCTGAAGAGAAACTATTTTGTTTTATGTGCTGTATGTTTTTTAAGGCTCAATAAATAAGCCTTGTCAAGAGACCCCGCATGTGTAGTTGCATGTACCCTGCAACATGCCATATTATCATTTACCCTGTAGCACCGCTGACATATTAGATTTTACATATATTTGTCAGCTTATTTGGTTACCTTTATTACGCTGTCTTGTGGATGCGGGATCCACCTTTTCTCCTAAAAATCATATATATATATATATACTGTGGCAGGATGGCCGTGGTAAGTGAGGAGACAACACGACTTTTCTGGTGAAATAGTGCTGGTGGATTTATTTGTCCAAAAAGGGTAACTAAAACAATGGGTACTCTGTCCCTTTAAATGAAAACGTAAACAAAAACCTAACCCCGGTCGGGGCACTGACTAAACAAAAGTGCAGGCTATCTACCTGGCTGGCTACCTAACCTAGTCCAGCCCAACAATGTTCAACAATACAGTTGGCTCCTTACCTGGGAGCTTTATTCCCCCTTGGGACAGGATCAATCTGAACAGCTTGTGTCTGTCTGTCAACACTCCTCTGTCTTCTCTCTGTGCCTGAGAGAGACTGCTGCTCCAGAGGCATTTCCTCTTCCTGTTTTAAAGCAGCTTAATTTGAATCACCTGTGGACTGCTTAATAAGCTGGGTTAACCCCTCGTCTACTGGAAAGCATGCATACTGCCATCTCCTACTAACATATACAGAGTCAATGACCCTGTCACAATACATATTGCCAACATCTTAATTTACTGTGCCCACTTTTCTAATGTATTTGGGCAGCTCATGCTACTCTCCCTTTAAATGGAGGAATATTATTGAGTACTGCGCATGCGCATGGGCAAACCTTCTGCGTGTGAGGGTTTTCCAATCTAGTTTTTATTTGGCCACGCATACGCTTTCTATTTGCGTGAGTATATTGGTCTGTTAGCTCAATGTGAGCATTGGGTAAGCGACGCACCAATGTATTGGGCACTTGCAGATGACGTCACCCGCATGCGCATTCAGCCATGTGAAGAAATTTGTCTGCCAGCTCTGTCCAAACACAGGGACAGAGCTGCGCTTTGGAATGCTGGGCTCCTGCCGATGACGTCGTCGGGGACATGCGCAATGGGTTGGTCTTCTTTGCACACTCCTGAGGATAATTTGGGTAATTTATATTGTGTAATTTTCACCAGGTGACGGCATTTTGGGGCGCGATTATAATCCTTTTTAAGCCTGCATATTATTCTGCCTACCCCACCACTCCCAGTTGAAGGCATCTGGCCGAAACGCGTAGGAGTGGGTGCTGTAGGCAGTATCCCCTGGTTTGTCCTCTCTCTGGGACACGTAACTATACCTTGACCTGCTGCTCCATGCACATTTAGTGACACTGTTTTATATGCTTAGGAGCAGTGTGCTTTATACTCTACAGCTTTTGGACTGTGCTATTTATATAGTTGGAACCTTAGCCATTTACTCTGTCTATCTTACAGCATTGACTTTTTGTTAAGCTGTGTTGAGCATTCTAGGGACCACTGTATAGACCATGCTTATCCCGTGATCTGTGTAGTGGGTGACTAGTAATTTTGGTTACAGCTATTTCCTTTATACTGTGGTTGTGAGTTATCTGGTCATCGCTTTAATAGTGTCTCTTGCATAACATTCAAGTGTTTGTTGCCTTTTAATTCATTTGCATTAAATTTGTAATTATTCTCTCGTTTATCATATCAGTGATTATTTGTTTTAGTTGTTTTTAGTTGCACTATGATCTTTTTCTTTTTTCTTTTTTTGTGTGTTTGTCTTATCTGTTTGTTTGTCTTTCCATGAGACTTCATCGAAGATTCTACTCTGGATTTCCACTCAGCCTTATTGGACTTTATATTTGGTCAGGCTTTGTTTGTTATTCTTTTTGGAGGCGCCGGTTTGTTTGTTTTTATTGTCTATATTGGTTTGTGTGAACCTTTGTTCTTGGCAGCCCCCACTTTAACATTTAAAGTGTGTTTCATTATTTATTAGTCACCCATGTGTCACTATTTTTATTTGTAGCATTAGCGCTGTTCCCACTGCCCTTTCCCTTTATCTGTTTGTAACACTAGTGTAGCAGCTTTTGCACCCACTTAAATAGTGCTCTTTATCACGTGGTATTTAAATACATATTTTTATCACTTCACGTGTAATTATTTATATTTTCACTTATTATGGATTCATTGTTTCACCTTAGAACACATCGTAATTTTAATGCCGATCAAATATTTGATGATCCAACATCGGTCCCTATATTAGAAACCGATTCAAGCGATTTCCGTCCACTTATATAAGAACTAGAAAAGTTGTTGATTTGTGAGACGAGACAGATATGGGAAACTACAGCTCTTACAAAATATATTGAACATAAACGCATCCCACGTGGTTTGAGATTAAACAAACTCCCCACGATTGATGCAACTAATGAAAAGTTTATGTTGGAATGGAATAAGATTCTTGACCATTGCTCTGATTCACATATGTGTTTATTGGTTTCCCATCGTAAACAGATACTGGTTACATTGGATGAAAAAAATACTGATATTCAGATTAAGCTTGAATCTTTCAAGGGCAACAGTGAACTTTTGACTCTTGAGACAGAAATTAGGAAAAGATTGGTCAAATTGGAAAAAGACATCATTTCCACTCAACAGCAAAAATTCATCAGGGACAGATTGGACTATCAGTCGGGTAATTATAAGAGCTGGAACAAAAATTCTAAAGAAAATAGTCACAAGACTAGCCATAAAAAACGTTCTACTAGTAGGAATAAACACCCTCCGCAGGATAATCATAAGAACGTAAAATCTAACATTAACAAAAATTCCAGCTCCCATGTAATTAAACCTGACTCACAGCCCCACCCTATTGTACCAATTAAACTGCCAGTACACAACAAACAGCAATTTATTTCCCAACGTGTGTCCAAACCTAAATCCATGATTCCATCTTTGGTCCAGGCAGACGACATTACTATTAGCAACCAATTCCAGGTATTATCTGAGAGGGAATATGAAGAGGACGAGGAGGTTAGTAGCTATGAATCTCTACCCACACAGGTCACTAAGCCGGCGTTCTCTTTTTAGAGTGGTGCAAGGAAAGGGAGCATATCTTCCCGGAGGTAAAGGTTACTACAATATGCAAACCCCCATTTAGTGCTCCTTGGCAGCAAGAAAAAAAGAAAAAACGATGTAGAGGACAGAGAGGAGGCAATAACAGACGAAATAGAGCTAGAAGAAATAATGTAGATGATTACAGCATTTTCAACATTAGCAAATATACAACTAAGAAAAAGAAAAAGTAGGGTCAAAGAGGTGCACTCAAACACTGAATAATGAAAAATAGAAAAAAATGGACTTTATTAGCAAAAAGTATAAAAAACACATAAAACAGACCCACACAGATCGTATGACAAATCACTATGTGACACAGCGTAGAAACACCAAAGAGGTACAATAGGTCTGGTAAGAACCAAAACAAGATAACAATATATTATTGCAAATATACCATAACAGAACCAGGGGAAAAAATAATTTTTCCCAAAGTAGTGTGACTAAGATCGGCCGATCCAGTGCAATAGATAATGATTAATATGAATGGTAAGTAAATCCAGACCACAGAAAAAATATATAATGAATATACATAAACCTCTTAATAATGGTGAAAGATGGTAAGACACATAGCAAATGCAAAAAAATTTTTTAGACCCTATAATGTACTGCAAGTCAGCTTTGTATCATGATGCCCGGATTAAGCTGCACATATGGAGTAAGCAGCAGGAGAGAAAAATCCAAATATTGCACTAATAGCACTCATGTAAAATCCCCAGAGATGCAAAGCTCAAAGGTAATGAGCAAAGGTTCTATGAGAATAGCCCAAGGACATAGAGCACCTCAGATAGATAATGTGCAGGGCACTGAGGGAGTCCTGTGAGTCCCAACATCTCACAGTAAGGCAGCAAGAAAGTCCTGTAATACAGACCAAAGTCTCATGTTTATGGCATCAGCAACATCACAGGAGGATCTCAGGCAGTCTGGTGTTGCACACGGGTCACAGGGTGGTGGGGGTGCTGTCACAGCTCTGCTCCTACGGCCGTTTCGCCAAAAAGGCTTCTTCTGGGAGCGTACAGTGTCAGCATAAACAAACACTATTAAACGGCTCCGATTTCGCGCCAAAAGTTCACTCGTGACCAACAGCCAATAGGAAATTCTGAAAAATAGAACCGTGTCATCTGTTGCTATGTGGAAGCGAGCAGTACTTTGGAGGCAGTAAACCTTAAAGAGACAGACATAAAAAGACACAGGAAATTACATAATGTGATTAAAATAAGCATAATTGCTAAGCAGAGTATTGTAAAGCAAGGAGGCATGAATAAAAATATAAGTAGAACTAATTTGAAGGTTGATTATATTAACAATATCTTAAGGGATGACTAATGAAGTAGCATTTTACTAAGTAAGATACCAAATATTGATAATATTACACAGAAACATAAAATATGGAGGATCAAAGGAGAGATGAACCATAAGCTGTAATTGAGACTTAATGAAAGAAATCTAGGGAAGGCAGGGTAAGTTACATAAAACAAGACAGAGTCTCTGAATGAGTAAAAAGCTAAAGGAACATTGCAAAACTGAGGTAATCATTTAATCCAGTTGGGATCATGGTCCCTAAATGAACTATCCATCTACATTCTTTTTGCAGTAGGAGCTGCTCCACATTACCGCCGCGGATGCCTATGTTGATTTTATCAATGGCAAAGGCCACCAGGGATGAGGGGTCAGAGTTGTGCACATCACGAAAATGGCGTGCCACACTGGTGATTTTTTTGAAGCACGCCAGGTCTTTAGTTGCATTTTTAATGTTACGTGTGTGCTCCAAAACCCTTACACGAAGTTCCCTGGTGGTCATGCCAATGTAAATCAGGCCGCAGGGACAGTTCAGATGGTAGATGACATTCTTGGATTTACAGTTTAAAAAATAAAAGATTCTGAAGTTTCTGGTGCCTTTAGAGTTATGAAAGACATCAGTCTGCTTCCTGTGTCTACACGCGGAACAATGTCCACATTTGTAGAAACCTTTTAAATTTACTTGATTGAGGAAAGTAACTTTTGGAGGGGTAGTGTAATGACTCCTGACCAGCAGGTTCTTTAGGTTAGGTGCTCTCCTACTAGTGATGCTAACTCTGTCACCCAGAATTGCCCGGAGATCCTAATCTGCCAAAAGTATGTCCCAATGTTTATGAAGGATGTTTTTGAGACTGTTCCACTTGTTGTTGTAAGTTCCAATGAACCTTATTGTTTTAGTTGGTGTGGATTTGGGTTTAGGTTGTAATAGAGTCTGTCTGTCAAGTTTATGACTATTTTTAAGACCCCGTTGTATGGCTGATTGACTATAACCCCTTACCTTAAATCTTTTGCTCATTTCTATGGATTGGATGTTAAAAGTATCCATAGTCGAGCAATTGCGGCGAAGTCTGATAAACTCACAATTGGGTATACCCCTAATCTGATGCGCAGGATGAAAACTGCTTGCGTGCAGTATAGTATTGCAGGATGTTGTTTTCCGAAAGATATCGGTCACTATACGACCATCAGAGGCAACACTGATACTGAGGTCAAGGTATTTTACATTAGTTGCACTTGAGGTGTAAGTGAGCATGATATTAATGCTGTTGTGATTGAGAACATCGATGAACTGTTTCAACAGTAATGCAGTGCCCTGCCAAAGAATCAAAATATCATCGATGTATCTCAACCACAACAGCACATGGGACGTGTACTCACTATTGGCTTCCGAAAAGACCTCTTCACGTTCCCACCACCCCAGGAAAAGATTCGCATAGGAGGGCGCACATGTTGCACCCATAGCCGTTCCTCTGATCTGTAAATAATAAGTATTTTTAAATAAAAAATAATTATGTTTCAGTACGAAATCCAGGAGGTGTATTAAAGTGTTTGTGAGATTAGTACTCAGGTTCTGCATGGATATAAAGAATTTTGTGGCAAAAATGCCGTCTTCATGGCGGATACAGGTATATAGTGTTTCAACGTCACAGGTGACTAATATGGTGTCGTTGTCAACAAACACATTATCCATCCCTGAGATAATAGGGTAAAGTTTCCACAGATAAACGTAAAAATGCATCAATGAAGCGGCTTATGGGCTCACATAGCCCTCCTATACCTGATACAATTGGTCTTCCCGGGGGGTGGGAAAGGCTCTTGTGGATTTTGGGCAAAAGATATAATGTTGGTGTAATTGGGTGCTTAGTGATTAGGCCGTCATAATGATGTCTATTGATAACACCCTCTGTCAATGCCTCAAGAACCAAAGCAAATATACGTTGACTGATGTAGAGAAAAAAGTTTTGGGTAAGGGACTAACATTTCACCAGTCTTTGGGCCTAATAGCTTTAACATATATATTGATGTGCAGAAGTTCACCAGGAAACTGGCTCTTAAAAAGTATTTCATCAATGATGCCATTAGTAGTGTAAGTAATCACACTACCCCTACCCATACTGATCCTACCTCAACTGTTCCGTCTGCAAAAATTGTTAAAAATGTTAAAAAATCTTCCACTTTTAACCCTAAACACATACAGGGTCATTTTGTGAACACCTTTATTGACCTGGTTACCCAGGATTTAGAGACCTCTAGTCGTAATTTCAAGATTCGGAAAGACAATTTGAGCCCACATGAAAAACTAGCGTTGGTTCAATTGGAAAGTAACGAGTCTGTAGTGATCAAACCTGCCGACAAAGGAGGCGGTATAGTGGTTATGGATAAAGAATATTATATCCATGAGTCTGATAGACTACTTAATGACATAGCCACTTACCTCCCCTTGTCTGTGGATCCAACCACACATTTTCTTGCCGAACTTATTACATTATTAGAACATGGGTTGGCGGATCTAGCTATTTCGAGGGATGAATATGATTTTTTATCTACAGCCCATCCCCGTATTCCCTTGTTCTATATCATTCCTAAAATACATAAAAATCTTCACACCCCACCAGGTAGACCAATTATATCTGGAATTGGTTTGCTTACCTCTAACCTATCACAATTTATTGATTATTATTTGCAACCTCATGTATTACACCTTAGGTCCTATCTGCGTGATACCACCCACATACTTCAGGCATTGCGCGATTTGGAGTGGCAGCCGGGTATGTGTGGGTCACCGCTGATGTAACATCTCTCTACACAGTGATAGACCACACCCTAGGCTGTCAGGCCATACGCCACACGCTAGATATGGACAACAGTATGTCAACAGTTTTAAAATATTTCATTATAGATTTCATTCATTTTATTCTAACGCATAATTATTTTTCGTTTAATTCTAAGTTTATTTGCAGGTATGTGGCATGGCCATGGGCACCAGGTTTGCACCAAGTTATTCCAACTTATTTATGGGACAGTGGGAGGAGAGTTGTATTTGGAATAACTGTCTCCTTGGTGCAAACCTGGTGCTTTGGCTCCGCTACATAGACGATATTTTGTTTGTGTGGAATGGCAGTATTGATTCATTAAATCTTTTTATTTCTTATCTCAATAATAATCAGATGAATCTAAAGTTCACATGTCATTTCGATCCCAGCTCAATTGATTTTTTAGATCTGAATATCAGTTCTGTAGATAACTGTATACATACAAAAACCTATTTTAAATCTGTGCAGGCTAACAACTATGTGATGGCGAATAGTTAGCACAATCCTCAATGGTTGCGTAATATCCCCAAGGGCCAGTTCATTCGCCTGAGGCGCAACTGCTCAAGTGATGAGGTTTTGCGTCTCAGGCGAGTGAGCTAAAAAATACATTTTTGGATAGACAAATCCTGAAGAGTTGCTTTCCCAGACTCTGTTGCAGGTACAGGGTATTGAGAGGGCAGGTCTTTTGGAATATAAGAAAGATAAGGTTGAATCTAATCAGCAAAATACGGTGTCTTTCATTACGCAGTATAATTCTATGGCACCTGACATTAGACGGGTTCTGCACAAACATTGGCCCATTCTTTTGAGAGACCCTTCCCTGGTTAAAATCCTCCCCCCTAAACCCACCATTGTCTTTAGGAAGGCCTCCAATTTACAATCTAGGTTGGCCCCTACCTGCCCTCTATTGACTAAGACATCCGATGTGGAATCTCAACCAAAAGGTTTTTTTGCTTGCACTAACTGCACAGCCTGCCAGTACAGTTCTGATCATACTACTTTTACTTCCAATGTTACCGGTCAAATATATAATATACGTTCACATATTGACTGTCACTCTGTTTATGTCATTTATCTATTACAGTGCCCCTGTGTGTTACAGTATGTTGGCCGCACGGGGAGAGCTTACCAAAGACGCATATATGAACATATATACAATATTCGAAAAGGGTTAACTACACATAGTGTATCGCATCACTTTCTGACCCATCACCAACAAAACCCCAAAGGCCTTAAATGTCAAGCGATTGAAACATATCCAGGCAATTGGAGAGGAGGAAACAAAATGAATGGTATAAGTAAACGTGAGTCATATTGGATATATGAACTTAAAACATTATCTCCCAATGGTCTGAATATTGAATTCGATCTATCTGCTTTTTTGGTAAAGTAAACGATTACTATGTGTTCCAACTATTTGTGCTAATTGCACAATTATTTCCATTGCTGTTTGTTGTTTACCGGTATTGGCAGTTTTATTAATGTGGAGTCTTTTGAATGTTCTTTGAATGTTTCTTGTATGTTTTTTGTATATTTTGTTTTTTTACCTTTATTACTGTGCCTTTAAGAGCAGGTCTGTTATGGTTTTTATTCTATTTTCCTTTTATTTCTTTTTTCTTTTTCTTTTTATTGCATTTTTATATTTATGCACTTATGTATTATTAGTTTGTTGGTCCTTGTTATCACTGACATGTATTGACTTGTTTATAGTTGCCTTTTATGCTTCTGTTTTATGCTAATGTGTCAATTGGTGCTATGGTATAAATATGCTGGCACCCCATACTCCCATCATGCCCCTGACGAAGTGACTGACGTCACGAAATGCGTAGGGTGGTTTTTATTGTTGCAGAGACCTTGACATCCTCCCCCGGCAGCCCTCCTGTCATCTCTCTACCCAGCCTGAGTCCCCTGGGCTTCCCTGTTCTTGTCCGGCTACTTCCCCTGCCTTCGCGCTGCGTGGTGACGTCACTGAGGTATCGCGAGACCTTTGGTCTGTGTCTAGCACCTCGGTGATTCCCTCGGCAGCATCGGGTCCAGGTTTTCACCTGTGGCACCCCCACACATCAGGACATCAATCAGTGTGGTAGCAGCGGCAGTCCCCGGCATCGTGGATCTCCGGAGGCGGTGTATTACCAACCACCTACCAGGCTTCGGTTCCAGTTTAGGACACTGTGCTACGGGCTTATACCTAGCAGTTTTGCTGTAAGTAGGGTTTCAATTTTATCCCTACCGGATGTCATCGCTTTAATAGTGTCTCTTGCACAACATTCAAGTGTTTGTTGCCTTTTATTCATTTTAATTCATTTGCATTAAATTTGTAATTATTCTCTCGTTTATCATATCAGTGATTATTTGTTTTAGTTGTTTTTAGTTGCACTATGATCTTTTTCTTTTTTTGTGTGTTTGTCTTATCTGTTTGTTTGTCTTTCCATGAGACTTCATCGAAGATTCTACTCTGGATTTCCACTCAGCCTTATTAGACTTTATATTTGGTCAGGCTTTGTTTGTTATTCTTTTTGGAGGCGCCGGTTTGTTTGTTTTTATTGTGAGTTATCTGTAGTACAATTTCCCCCTTTGCCTCAGACTTTGATTGTCTGTTATTTCTCATTGAGAAATTGTGTCCTATTTGACTCACATGCTAGTGAGCAATTGCTATGGTTTGCATACAGGGGATCTATGCCTTATTTAAAATTCTATGATTTCTTTTATTTTGTTCTATGACAGTAAATAAATAAATTTTGTATTTTTGAAATCTCATATGGTATACCAGAGTGCTATAATTTTAGGTAATTTAGTTTAACCCTTTGGCCAAAGCATTATAAGCCTGTGAGTCACTTGAAGGCATGACCAGATATCTCCTATAGTAAAAAAGTTTTCAATCACCTCCTCAGAAGAAAGTTGTAGTGTGTTTGAGGGGGAGAAAAAAGGCACCAGGGTGGGAAAGGTAGTCTATTAAGAGCTTTGTGTTAATGTCCCTTCTCAAAAGTGGTTTAGAGAGCTTACTGTATGCATCCATAATGAATTAAGAAAATAATCTTGTCATGGAAGGCCAGTACTCTATAGGTCTTTGTAAAAATATAAAACTTTATTTGTGGACTGATCAATGTTTCGGACCAAACACAGAGTTTTGTCAAGATACCGCAGTGGTGAAGTACAATAGTTTATACAGTATACTGGCAGACAGGATGGGCGTGCTGTCCAGGTGCAGTGAATATATTAAAATAGCATCTCTTAAAGTGATATGTAGAAATTAGAGATACTGCCGCTCTTCTACTATATGAATGGATTGCACTGTATATGTCAATCAGGTGCATACAAGAATGAGATAGTGGAAGGAATGAAGGGGTTAATGGATTAACCAAGATTCCTATGTGCGCTCTCTATGACCAATTGAGGACTGAGAAATATTCAATCCTAGGGTGACCCCTAAATAGCCTCTCCCTAATGTGTTAAGAAGTTGCTTTATTAAACATGTATTCAATAGACAACAATTACTCCATTAAAATAAACAGGGAGAAATTACTACAGTGGAGGATATAGTACCAACTCTTGTCTGTGAGCTAGTCTATGTCCTCTGTGGTGAGCTGTAAAGGGAGGAAGTAACCATTTACATAGGTACATGTACCTTGGAGGTATGATCTATTCACAGTGGCTATATTAGTCACTAGAAAAAACACACCCAAAATGACTGCTAGGACTCTAAACTTGTATTGGTGCTGTATTAGCAGTCTGATGTAAAGAGTCACTTAGTCTTGGTGTCTGTAAGACCTGTAGTACTATATATATATATATATACATACATATACATATCATACCACTGCTCTCATTACTGACACTCATCGCAGGTGTAACCAACTTGTTTCATACAGATGTATATGATAGTTCAAATGTTTGCAAGAACTCACTCTCCCATGGTTTGCAGAGTGTGGCTAAACATCAGCCGTCTGTCTAATAGGAATGCTCCGTTTCCTGCTCCGGTCACGTGGTTCACCGGCGGCTCACACACACACTGTTTACCTGTTCCTGTGCTGTGGAAGTGATTCCGGCAGCTCCCCCGCCGGCTGAAGACACCTCCAATGCTGCCACCACCACAGGACTGCTGCTGCTGTTCCTAGATGTCGCCACCACCCTGCAGGTAAGTTCCAAACAGGGTAACCGAGTACCCGCCGAGTAGAACCTTTAATTTTGGCCGGGTACCTGTTACACTTTTTTTTTTTTTATAAATGAGGACCCGGTCCAATACTAGCCAAGATCCCACATTCAATGTTAATGGATTATGCTGCTGCACATACAGGAATGTGGTATATATGATCAAATGTAGCAAATGTGACCAAGGATGCTACTTTGGTGAAACCAGACAAAAACTTCAAACCAGAATGAACCTATGTTAATCAGAATTGTACATATTTAATTGAGAAATTTGACATCTTGGTCCATCAGTAGCCTTGAGGACTGAGACTTGACCACCCTGGCATAGAATACATGTACAGATGTAGTCAACATTATTACAATTTATGGTGCTCTCACCTGGGTGAAATAGCACATAGCTCCATCCCTTTACATGTGGCTGATTCAAAGCAAAAAAACAATGGCCGTTTCTTCTGCTGGTGCATTGTGTATGTGCCACAGGGTGCCACAGCTTACAACAACATTGGCTTTATCTACAGTATAACGTTATAAAAAATTCTTTAACTATAGAATTACCGGGCATCTGTAAACTAGAGTTGGGAATTGCAGTTTTGATTGTCTTTAGGAATTTGCTGTCCAACAGGAATGCATGTATTGGTGTCCAATATAAGAAAGATGTGGTATTTCAGCATAGTCTGTAGAACCTGTTGGATTTCCCAAACATAGTTCATATTGGAGCATTTTCCACATTTTATAACATACAGTATTGTTGAATTTGAAGGTGAATAATCATTGTATATTGATTTTATTGTCTGAGTCATGGCAATGGTGGTCTCTGCAAACGACAGTATGTACTTACAGAATATTTGTACTGTATTTCATTTGACTGCAGAGCTTATTCTGTATAATAAGTTTTATGTTTGATATAAAAATACCTCTTTGACTTATTTATTACAAGAGAGTGTTATGGTCTTTTGCATTTTAAAGGATATTGCTTCACAAGGTAAAAATAAAATGCACAATTTAAATACCTAATGACTCATTTAATTTCCTATGAGGCTTTCCTCATTAACTTCAAACCCAGACAAAGTCATACAGTAAAGATTGACCTATGTAGTTTTAATGATTCTTGGTCGTTATGCTAATAATTATGCTAATTTCTAAATAAATGGTTTAGGAAAGATAATGTATTTTATGACACATTTTATTTACAAAATGTTAATTGTATGCTTCAAGAAGTTCAGCGAGATTTGACTTTAATGATATCTGTCAATTTGTTTCTCTTGGACATATTTGTTTCATTGAAAATATACATTATCTAGATTTATAAGTAATTGTTTAAACAGTAGGTAAAAATAGTGCTTTCTTTCAATGGTAGAACATATGCTCCTCCACATGAAGAGCAATGGCAAAACGTACATTGTAGTTGAGTGATTATAATATTCTTAATTGAGAATATCAATTCTAAGTTTTAGGGGCCTAATCTATAAGCCTTCATAAAAAAAATCACTGGTCCATTTAGGCCGTCAGTTTTTTGAGTGTTTCTATCACGGTATTCAGAAAGCCTTGATTACCTGTGATAGCAGAATTCCCAAAACGGACGCGATGCCGGCAACATGATGTTCGCTTCTCTCAAGAGGGCTTAACTGGCAATTTTTGTCCCTGGACCTGAAATCAACGTGGTTCTGCTCTGGAGAGCCCCTGCTCATCTACACTAGTAATACAATGGATATTAAAACAGCTTCATTACCTTAGTGGCTAGGCGCTAAGGCAATGAAGGGGTAAAACCTCAATAGCCTATTTCATGGGACAGAGGGGGTGGATGAAAGTGGTAGTAGTCCCAGGGTGGGTGCTTAGGCCTGCCATGAAAGGTTGCAGGTGGAGTTACCCCTTCACTACCATAGTGGTAGGAACCTCTATGGTAACAAAGGGGTTAACCAGTCCCGCTACCCCCGGAAGGCCTAAACACCCCCCTTGGGGCTATTGTCCCCTTCACCCAATCACTCTACCCCCAAGAAACAAAATAAACCCAACCCAACTACCCACCTTCTCTACCCACAACAATCCCCCACAACACATAGATAACATAACTATTATCCAGATATGGATAATAGCTCATTTGTCCATTATAAAATCAACCATTAGTCATCCAGCATAAATAAAGTAAATAACACTTTTTACTTACTGTACCTCTGCCATCATGAAGGAAGTCCTCGTCAGTATACTGCAGGTCCATGTGCTCTGTTGCAAGCAAGAGTACGTGAAAAAATACAATCTAATGGCCCCTAACCACTTAATCACCATAGCGATTAATAACCGCTATAGTATTTAAGGGGTTAACTCACCCTCCCCCGATACCCACCAGGAGCATAAGCACCCACCCAAGGGCCAATATACCTACACTCTACCCATTGATTGGCACAGTGGTATATAATACCCATATAATATGTGCATGATAAGCCACTATAGCACTCAATGGTCAACCTAATAAAAATCCTTCATGCCAAAAATACACAAGAATTAAATAAATACACAAGCACCTAAACACCCCAACAAGAAAAGAACTTAATAGCCTAATAGTACACAACACTAAAATGTATCTATCACAAAATAGCAAAATAATTAAAATTATGTTATTCCAAAACATAACAATACAAATAAACACCTATCCAAGAAACTATTCAATAAATAAAACCACTAGCCAATCAATCAATTAAATAATTAAAACCAATCAATTAAATAAATAAAACCACTAGCCAACAAATCAATTAAATAAATAAAACAACTACAGATGCAGCGGCCGTTATTCGAACAAATCACACAGCTGTTTTCGTATGCTCTGCTGTATTCCATACGGCATTAATGCGGCCAATTACACCAGGCACCGTTTTTATCGCGGTTGTTTTGTTTGAATCTCATGGATTCTGTTTCTTTGTGTGCAATGAAATTAATGAATTGTAATGTGTACAGTACTATGCTACTGTGCTACTGTGTCAATTTCAGGTATTTAAAAAACATAAAACTAAAATGCTATTTCCTGCACACGCCTGCACTCTGTTAGGAATCGGGGAACACTTCCTTTGCGACGTGTTCCCTCCTTACCTGTCTTATCTCAGACCTCTGCTCTGGCACCAGCGCGTGCGCACACCCCTGTTCTGCTTACAGAGCGCACGCGCAGCTCTTCTAGACTGCCACAGACCTTAGCTCCGCCCCCTCAGACGCTCCACGCTTCTTCTCGAGCGGAGCGCACACGTGATGACGTGCACCATTCCCCAGCTGCGTGGCAAGTACTTGTTTAGCCCACTTTGTCTCCTGCATCCAATCCTTGCCTCCACGGGGGTCGCGCCTCCGCTCTGCCTCCTTTGCTACTGGTTCCTGTGTGCTACTTAAACCCTGCAGTTCCTCCCATACCTTGCCGAGCATAACTCCTTGTAGCCTTGAGCTCCTATGTCCGTTGTGCCTTGCTCTTTGTCCTGGGTTTTCTTGCAGTTAACACTTCGTGTACCGACCCGGCTTGTCTTTGGAATCTCTCTGGCTTTTCACCTCGGCTTACCCTTGACTATGCTCATCTCTCCAACCCAGGCCACAGCAATACGGACAACTACTATTCTGACTTCTCCAACCCCAGACCACGACTATACGGACTTCCACGATTCTGATCTCTCCAACCCCAGACCAGGGCTAACGGACTTTGACTATTCTGATCTCTATACTCCAAGACCTCTGCAAGTATCGACTAACCCACTCTCTCCAACCAAGACCCGGCTAGGTTTGACAATCCGCTTGCCAGGCATGCTTCCGCTTCTGTGGGTGCGTTGTTTTGCTACTTCCCCACCTCAGTACCGGGGTCCTTTCTTGCTCGTTGGTAGCGCAAATGTTGCACACTCACGTCTTAAGATGGTAAGGTTAGAAGAAACCATGCGCCATGACAAGGGTATTCCGAGGTATTCAACGCGTGAATATGTTCAAAAACGGCCGCTACATCTGTTGACAACAAAACAATGAATTAATTTAAAACGCTAACCAATCCTAAAATGCGCTTAAAACATGCCATCCAAATTCCAAGCAATTTAATCCTAACAATAAACAGAAATAGAAAAAATAACAATCAATTGAAAACAAGTATTTGCCAAAAAATGCATTGCCTGTCACAGTATTTATCTGTAACCTTAGGTGGCACAGATTAATACATTGGCAGTCAATGGGCAATCTCAAACATAAACATAAATGAATACAATTAAAAAAAACGCAAAAAGACTTTTACGTACTGTACATTCAATATTTTACTCACATTTAGGAGTCTTCACCCTCTGAATCCCGGGGTTTCAGGAACCTCTCGACCCGCGACGTCATCACCCACAATCCGCCTCCATCCTCCTTGAAGAACAGCATCAAGTAAATAAAATATTTTTTGATCACCTTTGACCATATTCTATCTTCATCTGACATTCTTTTCTTTAATCTTCTTTCTTCTTTTTTTGTAATCCAATAGATCCCCATGGTAAATCCAGCAATGGAAGTGGCCTCAACATCTTCATGAGCTAAAATGAGACTGACCAGGCCTTATATAGGGCCCGTAACATCACATTTTAGGGTCAGATGGTACAGCTCCAATCCGATTGGACGCTGTGTCATGTGCCCACCTGTTCTATTTTTTATTTTTATGGATTTTACGTCATCTCCAGGGGAGGTACGTCACATCCTTAAAACCACATGGCTCATATCACACTGTATTACAGCCAATGGGATTAAAGATAATCCCATTGGTTAATGTACCATGTGATATGTTAAATTAGTTTAAAAGGATGTGACATCACTTTAAGGGATGATGTTATATCCTTTAAACTAATGTGACATCACTTGGTACATGAACCAATAGAATTGTCTTCAATCCCATTGATTGTAATACCATGTGATATGAACCATGGGGTTTTAAGGATGTTACGTACCTCCCTTTGGAGATGACGTCACATACTTAAAAAAAAAAGAGGGTGCTGGCCCGGTATGAAGTTTAAAGCTGCAATTCAAGCTGCCGTTTAAAAAAAAAAATATATATATATATTTTTTTTTAAACAATACATTACATCAAAACAATATGCACAAAGACAAGTGATTAGCTACAGTAAGATGCAGATCGGTCCGTTCTCCTGTAATCAATCGCTTTGCTCAGGGTTATTTAATTAAATTAAATTCTTGCACAATTATTGAAAATGTAGTCTTGCAATATGATTGGCTGAGCAGTTACTACAGTAGATACAATTGGTGGACAGCTAGGGAGAGGACAGGGCTCAAGAGCCAGAGCCTATCAGAAGTTTGTTCTCATCGTACAGACGCACATGTACTGTAGGATATTGCTTGAACTGCTGCAACGACTTGACGCATGTGCAATACCGCAAATAATAGCATCATTTTTTTCCCCAGAAAAGAAACTTTGACATCAAGCGGAAAAAAGGCAAAAGGAAGGATGGATGGAAAGAAAGGATAGACCTCTTGTGTCGCTTTTTTAAACGTTGGTTTAATTGCCTTTAAAGGGTTCTAACACCTACAGTATTTTTCCTTTACTTTACCTTAAAAACTGTTTTTGTTTTCATTTTGTCAATGAGGACATTTGTGTAAAAGAGTCACAAAAGTAGAGCTCTCAGTGTACACACAAACAGAGAACATACAGTAACTTACCATGATGATATCGGCATCCTACATCTGGCAATTACCATCCAGATATATTACCTTTTCATGATGATATGGTGCATTAAAAGCTTCTTTGGGGGCAGTAGACCCCACCCCTTCAACTTGGGGTGTACCGACACAAAATAATCAGCTACTTTCCACTTGTTTTGAGCCGGCTTGACCTTCGCAACCATTGTCCAATTTCCATTTTTCCTGACTTGCCTTTCATGCATCGACATAATTAAAAAATATAAGCTGACTATATACTAATAGAGAGAAAAAATACATAGGAGGTACACAGACACCTAAAAAGTGTAAGTGGGTCAATAATCTCCACTAAATATAATACAAATACATATATAAAAAAATAAAAAGCGAGAGCTTCAGCTGCAGGCGCTCAAAATCAAGTACAACCAGTTCACTTGGAGCCTGATGGCTAACCAAATTGTCATTAATTATGGATATACATATCTTCACAATATAGCATAAAAAGTCCAGTCCAATCCAGATGGTGCTGCTTTCTAGGTCAGGGATGCAAACCCGGCACTCCAACGTGATACTGAGATAAGAAAAAAGAAAGTGCGCACCTCATGGTGCAATACAATCTTTTACTAAACACAGAAAATGATAGAAATGCACTCACAAACATCCAAGTTTAAAAAGCAGTGGCTTTAGAGGTTGTATGGTTCGTAGATTGTTCTTCCTCTGCACGGATACTCCGCCCGTTTACATGTGATCGTCCGATTGTGCACCCCAGCATCACTACGTCCTAGTTTTGCTTCTAGGGGGTGGATCTTGGATGATGGCAACACAGCATGGCTCCAGAGACAGCACGCTCCCTTCCTTCTCCAGCATGGAGGAACAGCTGAGTTACTACCCAAGCACCTGCCAGCAGCGGACGCGCTGAGTAAATGGGTGGAGTATCCCTGCAGAGGAAGAACGATCTATGAATCCATACAACCTCTAAAGCCACTGCTTTTTAAACTTGTTTGTGAGTGCATTGCTATCATTCTCTGTGTTTAGTAAAAGATTGTATTGCACCATGAGTATTGCACTCTGGAACATGGGGAAAGGATTTGTTTCGTGTGGCTCTGGAGAATGTAAGTCTAGCTACTGTACATTAGTAAATGCCTGATACTTTCAACCTTTTCCCCAACCTATTTTTTTTTTAGCCGCCTTGGTTTTGATTTATGCACACTGATAAGTGTACTCACCTACAATGATTGGAAGATGCATTAATCTGTATTTTTCCCACAATAACCATATGCAACTTTTTTTCATTGTAGAATCATCCATACAGTAGTTTATTTATTTATTAATTAATTAATTGCTGTAGAATGCTATTGGAACCCAACTATATCTAACAACACAGTAGTTCCCAGCACTCAAAATGTAATAAACAGAAGATCTGCACATAAAGAGCTTTAATAAACAAGTATATCCTAACATGGGAATATATATACAATGATAGATGTGGAAGTAGTAATAACGAGGAAGTAATAATTACTCCAGGTGTGAAAAGAAAACTAATAGGGAAAGGTACATCGCAGGATAAGGGATGGGGAAAAAAGACAAGGGGAGGGAAAGCAAAAAATAGGGAGAAGGGGGGGAAAGGGGAATAAAAAATGGAGGGTGTAACGAAATAAAAGGTAAGTAGAGGGGGGCAACTTTTTGGGGATAATCCCCTTCTTATGGCCTGTTCCCTTTGATCTGCACGACCACAGGTACTTCCATCTCCATTAACCCTAACCTCCCAAAGCACCAAAGTGAGGAACAGACACAGGCCGCAAACTGACTACGGGAATATTCCCAAGCCTATACACATGAGTAACCAAGTACAGTCAGGCTACCAAAAATGCAATGCATATACAGAACTAGGCTGTTAGCCAAATAATCAGTAGTAAACAATAGTATCAGACTGTAAAGCAACCTGCTCACGTTTAGATGCAACCAAGGGAATGATGCTGTCAGCTGCGGTGGGTCTGTTAACTGCTCACTTGCACCGGCTGAGTATTTAAACCAATTAATTGCCACATCTGCACTACCAACGTCTCTGGATATGTGGGGCTGAGAAACCAATTGTGCAGCCCACATGTCCGTAGAACTGGCTGTTGCTGGGACTGGGGGGGGGGGGGTGAGGGGAGGAGAGGTGCAGGGAACAAAGAAGAGAGTGGCCATGGGCAGAGGTCAGGTTGGGAGTTCATCCGACAGGAAACTGAGCATTTGGGTGTTCCCTCAAACATTCCTCAATCCCAATGGGGGATATCCTGCCAGTAGTGGAAGCCATTTCCGTGCTCCTGATGGTAGGCTCTGCTCCCATTGGCCCATTCATATTTCCCTCCAATCCCTTAAACTCGCCACCACCCTACCTTCAGCCCTGATTGGCCAATGCAGGTGAGCCCTTGCATTCTGATTGGTTCCCGTGCAGCATCTGGGCTGTGATTTATCACAGCGCGTCTACCATGATTTCCTATGGCAGCGAGGAATCTATGTAAGTGGAACCTGATGAGCATTCCAGGTCTCAATCTGGACCTAGCGTGGAGGTGAACTAAGTGGTGTTCCAGAGGCTATGCCGGAGACACCTGAAAATGAGGCTGGGAGCCAAACTGTGTGGAAGATTCAAAGTGCTTTTGTGCTATTGGATGTGTGTTGGTAGAGAAGCCGAGAATAGGAATTTTGAGCAGGTAATTTGAAAGTGCACAAAAGTGAAGTGCACCAGCGAGTTCTGGACAGTCCCTACCCCGACAGAGTGTGGAAGCGTACCGTGGGTAAGCCTTTAATGTCGCACCCAACATCTAATCAGCTTGGATTCTCCTCCATATACCCTATTTTTGTAAGTATAGATCTGATCTGTGTTTTGTATTGTGCTTGCTGGCTCCAGTCAGAATAAATACTCTTTGTTAAACTGCTTCGACCTGTTTGATGCTGTGATCTCAGTGTTAAGTTCAGGTCTTCCGTGGCACCAAGTATAGGATTTATATAAGGAAGCAAAAATAAGGTGTTCTCCAAATGTATTGGAGTCAAGAGAAGAGGTAATGGTCACAGGTCCCATATTATATTCTTGCTTTGATTTTGTATATAATGTACAGTTTTTTAATAAAGGAAAAAACATTGAATCTCAAATCTTCTTTTCTTAACAAGCTTGGCAGCATTCTCAGTCTAAATATAAATTAGAGTTGACTTTGCAGTTTACTTTTTCAAGACATTTTTTTTCAAAGTAATTGTTGTTTTCTAATAAAATATTAGTGAAGAATGATTACTTCCTGTTTTGTCCAGTTTTGCAATCATCAGGTTTATTTTATATTGTGTACATACAGTTCACAACACCAAAACAGTTTTTGTGGAAGAATTTACAGGAACTGAGTTATGGCACTTTTTTTTAGAGATCAACAAAAAACTACATTTAGGGATTATAAAATTATTAGGAATGATGATACGGACTGGGAGTGAGCTGCTCCATGTTTAATATTTCTATTTATTTATGGCTGGATTATCCTTTCTCTCCTAGATATTAATTGTGTGTGTATCTTTGCTAAGGGCTCTGTCACATTTTCCCTACAAAAATCTTTACACATGACTTTCAATCTGGCATATTGACAGATATCTAAACTAATGATTGGAGCTTTAGTATGCTCTTCCAATCTTAGTTTACAATAAAGATATTCTAATAACACATGAAAAATGTAGCTAAAAACTGTACTGTATGCTGCTATCCTTAATAATAATTAATGTAATGAATAATATATAATATTGGCAGCCCTTTGCCAAAATATTATAGAACACAGAAATATAACAGAGTGAAAGCAGAAATTAAACTGGATTGCAATCACATTACTTCTGCCATGCCACTCAACACATGTTCTGCTTACAATTTATTTTCCTTATTTTATGTCTAAATCAATAATATATTGTTTCAATAATTTGATCAAAACTATCTAGGTTTGTGAAAACAAACATGAAACCTAGTTGGGTGACAATTTTTTTTTTCCAGAGAAAACCTGTGTACATGTTCACAATAAATTGTCCTGAAAAACAAAGAAATACAGTAAGGAAGCACAAATAACGGCATTTTAATCTAACTCCTGTTCATAAATATAACAAATCTTCTTAATAATGCATAATTCAAGAGGGCAATATTTTTTAATTAAATTGGTTTATAGCTCTTGTCTTTGATTAAATATGATTGTCTCCTTTTTTGTTTTTCCCCTTCATTAAACAGTTATTTATTCAACATAAATATAAGAAAGGTTACTATTATTCATGTTAATGAAAGCCTTAAAGTTTGCAAAAAAAAAACATTTTGGAAGCATGATATGTCTGTATTGTATTATCATACTAACAACTAATCTGTACAAAGTAGAATTATAGGATTATATATTGTAGTTTTCCTGTCATCAGTTTTGTGCCAATATGTTCACTATTAACTATGCTTATAATTGACTCCATAGAGTGTAGGTGGTTACCCATTAGGACTTTCAATACTTATGGGCACTTTATACATACAGTATTGTATTTGTATACACTTGTTAGGTGGCATACTGTTTAATACATTGTTGAAAAATATAAATATGGAAATAAAAGAACATTCCAAAATAATAATAAATTGTTAATAATAATAAGGAAATGGGTGCAAGTGTCTTAGGTGGAAAAACACTAAGCCACCTGATAGAGGCACTGGAGAAACGACAAGGAAGACACTGCAGTCTTTATGGATTTTCAGTACACCTTGGTCAACTTCATACCCATGTTTTTAAAGAAAAAAACAGAATCTGTCAGATTGGTATTGATCATTATTCACATCTGGGGCCATTACCCATGAGACCACCTCATTGTTACGCATGAAGACTATGGATAATTTGGAGTACATTTGTTTCGATTTCATAAATGCACCGCTATTCAAGGTGCAACTGGGCATGCCATGGCTATACTGGGCATGCCACGGCTATACTGGGCATGCCATGGCTATACTGGGCATGCCATGGCTACTGTATACTGGGCATGCCATGGCTAACTACACACAATCCGGCTATCGATTGTTACGCTTGGAATATATTTTTCCACCACGTCTTTATGAAGAGAAATGCCTTCAAAGATCATTCAGTTTGATATTTATCAGGGATACTATTTATCAGGGATACTTCTAGTATGTCTGTGGAACAGTTCATGGCCAATTCTAATCAGGAGTGCATTGAAATATATACTGTAAGGACTACAGGGATGGTTAAAACCAAGTCTTGCTTCCGCATCGGCCCTATGATTGTCCCATTAACCTAATAATAGGAACAGACATACCTCACAGCACGATCCTGCCCCCTAATAAAGTACTCAGGAAGTATATTTATTAGAGCCTATGGAAAGGTTTTATATATCTCTTCACATCCCCAGCAGGGGCACTGCTGTTTTTATACAGAATTAAACTTTGCCGCTGTATTGAGATCTTTGCCTTAATATTGAGCAACGAGAATTTAACGAGATTACCATAAAAATTACTTCCTCTGCTTTTTCTCTTGGACCTTATCGATCAAGTTCAGGATGTGTATTGGTTTCCATAATGAGGACCCAAGGCAGAAGTTGTTTACCCAGAAGAAGTGTCTGTCCAGTTCTGACAGTGAGAAACCCTCAACAAACATTACCAGTAAAGCGAAGCCGGAACCAGTAAGTGATGATTCCTTGACCAGTCCAGAAGATTCACTGCAAAAGGCCAGAAATCACTGTGATCTCCTCCGTGAATTATTGGAATAGGAGATAGAAAATATTGCTGAGCTACAGAGGGCTCTGCTCAGTTTACTCTGAGTCCAGAACGGAGTTGGAGGTCCTGAGAACTGATCTTGAGACGATGAATGCTATTATTAGCACCATGGTCAATAAACAGATGCTATGACAAAATTATTGCTGGCTGGAAGCAGAAGTATGAAGAGACTCTGACAGAGCTGAAAGTCTCTCTGAAGAAGACCCTCAGTCTCAGTATATAGCTTAAACTCTCTAAGAAAGAGTCTTGCAGTCTCAGCTCAGAGCTGGTAATCTCTCAAAAGGAATTTTGCAGTCTCAGTGCAGACCTGGGAGTGTCTCAGAATGAGATTCTGAGTGTCAGTACAGAGCTGGAAATCTGTCAGAGAGAGGTTCTCACACTCAACATAGAGCTGGATGCCTCTCGCCAGGAGGTCAACACTCTCAGGATAGAGCTGGATGTCCCTCACCGGGAAGTTAGCGGTCTCAGCACAGAACTGGAAATCTCTCAAAGGGAATTTCACAGACTTGGTGCAGAACTGGGAGTCTATCAGAAAGAGATTCACAGTCCTGGTGAAGAGCTGGAAGTGTCTCAAAAAGAAGTTTGCAGTCTCAGTAGTGATCTGGAAGTCGCTCAGATGGAGCTTCACGCTCTTAACACAGAGCTAGAAGTCTTGCACCAGGAAATCCAAAGTCTCAGCAGAGAGGTGTATACATTGAAGGATTACTACTGAAAGGTCCTGAATATTATCAGTCAAGGAAAGGAGAGTCTTCATGAAGAAATTTACGTGAAGAAACAAATCCAACCAGAACAATTGGAAGTTCGGTGAGAATTGAAAGAAGCAGAGGGTGCTCTTCAGCAGGAACATTTTACGTTGCTCATCTCTGAACAGGAAGCGGACCCGCAGGGCTGAGGTAGGGGCATAATATCACCGACTGGAGCCAGGGGACAGAGTCCAGTTAGAGTAGTCGTGATCCAGGCAGAGGTCAAGGCAGGCGGCAAAGGTGCAAGTCCGGGTACAGGCTGGGGTCAAGGCAGGCAGCACAGGAGCGGTGGTCAGGGTCACAGGCTGAGGTCGGCAACAGGGAATCCAAAAGAACAAGGAGGGTTCAGGAACAGGGCAGGCTCAAGAATCAGAATACACAGGGGCCAGGCACACAAGGAAATGCATACAATGCTCTGGCGGGGGCTGTGAGTCACTGGCTCCTATTTAAGCCCTGGAATAGATGCAGCCAATATAGCAGGCTGCCAGTGATCAAAATGTCCACAGCAGCCAGGTAAGGGCAGGTTCCACAAAAAAGCCTGGACTGGAACCCTTACTGAAAAAAGCAAATCCCTATGTCTTCAACTAGAACTCTCTCAAATCAGAACAGACTCTGAAAGAAAGAAGAGAAGCTTTCTAACACTTCAGAAACACTGCAGAGCTCTCATACAAGGAAGATTGGAGAGAGAGGAGTTATCAGCGCAAACGCTGCAGCTGCACCCAAGCAGTGAAAATCCGGGCAACGAGGACTAAGTCTGGCTACATGTGTAGCTATTTCTCCATTCTTATATATTCTGTCTAGACCTTTACATCTTACAAGTCCCTCCCCCTTCTTCCTAATTAAAATCTTCTCCAGCCATTTAAACATCATACTCCCAGCATAAAATATCCCTCTTCATTGTTGTGCAATCCATATTTAGTGAACTATAAAATTCCCAGTTCTCTAAAAACCCAAACCCCTGCTTCCTACTTCTTAGCCATGCATTTACCTACCTAAGCTCCAACTGCCTCCCTGGGGTAGCACATGACACTGGTAGTAGTTCTGAAAATACTACCTTGGAGGTCCTTTCCCTGAGTTTGTGACCTATATCCCTAAATATATATTTTAGCTCCCTCCATTATTAACTTTGTCATTGTTGCCAAAGTTTACCAAGACTGCTGGGTCAATTCCAGCCGCTCCCAACAATCTCTTTACCGGATCCACAATGTGTCAAAACCTAACACCCGGGAGGCAACATACAGTAGTGTTCGGTTCATGCAGTCATGGCAACAGATTGCTCTCTTAACCCTCCTAATAATGGAGTCCCCTACCACCTCAACCTGTTTTGTTGTATCTGGAGTCCCCTTTGTGCTGAAGGGACTTTTCCCCTGGCTGCTAGAAGAATCCTTCTCCCCCAGCATTTCCACTCCCGTACTGACTCCTCCAATATCTTCAGTCAATCTGTTGAATCTATTGGGATGGGTCAGCTCAGAATTGGTCTGCCTTTTCCTCTTCCTCCTGCTTCTCTTGCTCTTAAGCAAGAAATGAGAAGTAAATCTCAGCGTTGGTGCTTCCAATAGTAGGATAAATGGTAGCAATATAGCTAAGTCCGAGACCTTAGGTATCCAAACAGCACTGCATAATCAAAGTGAAGCAGGTATATGGCTCACAATAAAGCCTATTATAAGGACAACATAAATAGCAAGGTAACCAATTCAGCTAGATAAACAGGAATGGGCTCACATATGAGAGAACCCACCCTATGAACCTGGTCTGTGGTAGCCTATCGGTCCAAAGGCTGGAGCACTTATAATACCTCTATATAAGCAATAAACATGTAGAAATCAATCCATTATAATAGAATGAAAGAACTCACATATAGCAATGTGCTGTGGTCTGAGATGGTCCCGGAAGTGGCGTGCATCCATCCGATGAGAGAGTATCAGGAACAACAAAAAAGATGTTAGTGCACTGCTAACAAAATAGGGCTGGAGGCAGGTAGGAAAAATAAAAATGCTTTAATCAAAATGCATAATAGCAGATGCTAAAGAAAAAGATCCTCTAATGCGTTTCACGCCTGCATGGCGCTTTATCAAAGAGTGATCTGTGTTCCCAACTTACTCCCTTAAATAGCAGCTCCAATGAAGAGGTGATTTTGCGCCAAACATCACCAGCCCGGTCAGCTGTTGTCAAGACCTGGTGTTGGGCTACGGAAGCCTCAGAGGGGAAAAACACCTCTGCATCAGAGCAGCAAAGCAAGGAAATGTAACAAACATGATGCAAGACAAATACAAAAGCTGGTAAAATGACAAATCAAAATCACCAATGAAAAAACATGATGAAAGAAACAAAACAGAGAATATATAATATATAAAAGAAAAACAAATATAAGAATTAAAATCAAAATACTAAGAAGAAAACAAAATTGAAATTATATCTATGGCAATGTATATAAACAAATAATATAAAGTGCATAATACCCACGAATGACACAAACACAACACTTAAAGAAAGTGTATATATCCAAGCATACATAATAAAAATATGAGATACATATATGGATATAAATTCCTAAACATCCATTGCTACATAATTCATATACAGAAAATATCTATATCTAACCTAAATTATTAAATAGATATCTAGAAATACTATCAATATTAATTAATACTAAAATGAAACCTATAAAGTTTATAAATATATGCTAATATATATATATATATATATATATATATATATATATATATATATATATATATATAAGGACATAAATATTCATTAATTAAACCTATGTGAAAGATATATCAATGAAAACACTAATAATTAATAAAAAGAAATATTTTAAATATGTTTGTATATCTTAAATAATCCCACATGCAATAATTGAACACAAAACAGAGGAATCAATTAAAGGGATACGTAGATATGAAGAAGAACATTTTAACAATGAATGACTAATCCTAAAAATCAAGTCATATGAAACCCAAAAGCAGTAACCAATATCAATCCTGATGGGAACTGTATAATGTAAATAAATCTAATACGAGTATACAAAATAAGAAAATAATGATTCTTAAGACGAAGATTTTTTTTTATATATATATATATATATATATATATATATATATATATATATATATATAATGAAAATAAATTATAAAAAATTAATTAGTTCCCAATCTTGATTGATACCAGCCGGTTGCAGAGTATCCATAGTAAAAATCCAGAACATCTCCCTTTTGTTGAGCATGTTCAATCTATCACCCCCCCCCCCCCCCGAATGTGTGGGGGAACATGCTCAACAGCAGAAAAGGAGAAGTTCTGGATTCCGCCCTGTGGGCAGTGGGCAAAGTTTCTAGGCACTGGGTGTGTGGTGACACTTTTCTTTATTGCTCTAACATGCTCCATAATTCTTTGTTTTAGTGGTCTGATAGTGCGACCAACGTAATGTCTGCCACAGTCGCAATTAAGTATGTAAATAACTAGAATTACAATTAATAAATGTATTAATCTTGATGTCCTTTTTTTGTTTTATAGATTTAATGTTAGCAATCGGAACGGCATATTGGCCGACAACACAATGGCTGCATTTAAAAAAACCTTTAGGAATATTAGAAATACGTTGTTGGTGATGTGAATGAAATAGACTGGGTGACAGGAAGCCCGCCAACTATTTGGCCTTCTTGAAAACAAATTTTGGTCCATCATTAACAAATTTCTTTAGATTCTCTTGCTCTTACCCAGCTACCTACCTCTTCCTAGTCCTCAGTCTCAGCTCCACCCTCTGCACCACTAATCCCAGTCAGGATCTGCTCAGTAAGCAATAAATTAATTTCAACATTGCCAATATCAATCAATGTGAGACTCCAAAGAGATAGGGTGACCAGATTTACAAAAGTAAAATCCGGGAACCATTAAAAAATATTTATAAAACATAACATAACCAACAGTGCCCCACCCCTCTCTGTCCCCGCTTCTCTCTCACACATACAGGAAAAAACAAAAATAAAAATGCGCCAAATGGGATGTGACTGTGAATATGGGCTATGTAATAAAGCAAAAATGCAAAAAAACAAAAACAAAAAACATGTGACATGAACCAGTCCGGTGCGTATAGGGTCTTGCTAACAGTAGTAGATGAGTAAGATAGCCACAACCCAATGAATGACGCAGCTTCTAGAAACAGGGAAACCCAGTCCCTGATGAGACCGTAACAGCAAAGAAGAAAAAAGTTAGAAGCGCAGTCAAAATGGGGTTGTGGTCAAACTAAACACCTTTATTAAAAATCGTGTCCCAGGGATCACCCTCTAGGACAACAAAAACATAATAATCAATACATAAATGATAATGTTAAAAACTGTGCAGATGAAGCTGTTGTGCAATTGCACTCAATGGGTCTCCAAGGGGTTAAAAATGGGAATAACCCGGTAGAAAGTCAGAGTCCTGCAAGCTGTGCACTGCCCGGGCAGGTTTTGGTATAGAGGGGTACCCCAGGGTTGAGCCAATGCTCGATATGCTCACCCTGAATTCACTGCTGGTCCGTGGCGGTCCGGTAGTTTCCTTCAATCCCGAAATCTGCTCCGGTACACGCTGCACAGATGCACGATGGCACACGATACCACACAGCCCTCCGGGTGTCCGGGTCTGATGTCACTTCCGGCTGTGACGCACAGACCCTTCCCGGTAGTCTCTGGGCTGCGTCTGTCAGCTCTCCTCCTCCTGGTGGTTGCCGATGAACAGGCAAACAAGCTTGATCAGGTGCTACTGGCGGGAGCCCAATGTATGATGTTACTTGCTCCGCTCCACTGCACTGAATGAGAGCAAACACCCTATGCTCTTCCTCCTACGCGTTTCACCATTAGATGGCTTCGTCAGGGATGCCATCGTGCATCTGTGCAGCGTGTACCGGAGCAGATTTCGGGATTGAAGGAAACTACCGGACCCCCACGGATTTTTAATAAAGGTGTTTAGTTTGACCACAACCCCATTTTGACTGCGCTTCTAACTTTTTTCTTCTCTCTCACACACCCCATTCTCTTTCACCCCCCCACATACCTCCATTTTCTCAAACCTCCCTTTCCTATTTTCTCAAACCCCCCCTTCCCATTCTGTCTCTCTCCCTCCCCTCCTTTCTGTGTGTCTCTCTCACCCCCCATTCTCTGTGTCTCTCTCTTACCCCCCATACTCTGTCTCTCTCTCCCCCATTCTCTATGTCTCTCTCTCTCCCCCCCCCCATTCTCTGTCTCTCTGCCACCATTCTCTGTCTCTTTCCCCCATTCTCTGTCTCTCTCTCCCCCCACTCTGTCTCTCTGTCCCTCCCCATTCTGTCTCTCTCCCCCAATTCTGTCTGTCTCCCCCCATTCTGGGGGGTTGTGTGGTGGGGTGGGTGTGGGTCCCCCTACCTGTCACTGTTGAGCATGGGAAAGCTGGAAGCCATCTTGAACCCTGGCAGCAGACATCTGAAGATCTCAATGACTCACCTCCGGGTCTCACTGCAGCTATCCCCACCCCCACCCTCTGAAGCTAACTCTTCCCCCACCCTCTGCAGCTGCAGTCAGACCCGGCCTCCACTCTCCTCCATTCTGGCATCCTCTGCTCTCTTATGCCCTCCCCTCCCCCCCCCCCCCCCCGCTCTGATGTTCAAAACCTGGACAAGCAGAAAAAAAACAGGAAATTAAAAAAAAATGACGGCCACCCGGGACAGACCTTAAACAAACAGGACTGTCCCGGCTAAACCGGGACATCTGGTCACCCTACAAAGAGACCACCTGCTCACATTTCCCATAGAAGTATGTCCATTTGCACTGAGTGGCATTTTCAACTCTGCTCATTATTGTAACTATGAAGTATTAACTGCTAACAGATTAGAGAAATAAATTAAAGACTTTTTCCTTATTTCCTTTGCTTCAACTCCATCTGAATACAGCGTAAAAGTAAATCCAGCTGCGCTTTCACCAAACTGTGGTTCAGTCACAGAACTCAGTGTTCCAAATACTTCCTTTTGTAATAATACTTCCTGTGTGAAATGTTACTTACTATATACTTTATGGGTACACTCTGCATGTATAGTATTAAGGAACTTTTCTTCTGCAGTCATGCCATCTATGGCTATTAATCTGCTTTTCTTCCTGGCAGTAAGCCGTGGTACAATTAGGTTGGCAGTAGTTGATATGGGGTTTTCTCCCTCCTAGGAGCTGCTCTTGAGTGACAGCGGGAGGCGGTGACACAGGCCTGGGCATGACCAATGATGAGACAGACTTGGTGCCCTCCTCCTGGCTGTACTTAATGGCAGTACCACCCAAATTCATCAGTGCCTCTACTCGCTTGAGAGGGGCAGGTCACACAACTACTGCACCGACACACTTTATTCGAGCAAATACCCGGTATGTACCTGGCAGATACCTGGAATGCGCCACTCCTAACCTCTGACAAGCCCCGTTGCATTTGCCTTCCCAGCCTGGGTTCATGCCTGGCTGATGGGCGGCTGATCTGTTAAATGATAATGATTAGGATTTAATAGGCTGCAATGCTTCGCGTGTCTACCAGATGGCATAAATTCATGAATTGTAATGCAGTATATATATATATACTGTGCAGTATTGCAGCCAGCAGGAATAAAATGCTTCAATCCCTGCTTGGAAAATAACTCAATGTACTCGGGCAGAAAACAGTCACAAACCTCAATACACCCGGGTATACCCGAATTCGTGGGACTAGCCAAGCTCGAATAAAGTGTGTCGCCAGTGTAACAGCCTGACTATTGGTCCTTCTCTGGTCCTTTTCCCTCCAGGGGAGAGTGAGTGTGTACTGTACCTCTGTCCCTGCTAGATGGGCAGGGAAGAGCTTGAACTGCTGTGGGTGCCTTTGGCCGATAGTGAAGGTCCAGGGACCATCCTTCAGTGGGTAGCTGACAGTTGCTGAATTGGGCAGAACCCTGACATACACTTTGCTGTATAGAAGAGACAATAAACCGTTCCTATTGTTATACCTTCTGCCTGGTGGGTGACTTACTGAGGGGAGAGGTAATTGTTCTACCATGGGAGATCACCTACAGTTCCCTGGAGCCTATGGCAGATGGAGGTTCTGCACTGCTAAATATATGTGGGATATGAACCCCAGAAGCCTAGTCCTGTGTCCTAACTACCCTCGGTGGAAAACTCAGCCCCCTTGTTACCAGCAGGTATCTTGCACCACACAACATAGTAATGGACAAATCTCCCACCGGGTAAGGGAAACACTGTTACACTTCTAAGAAGAAAAAGTTTCTTTTTACAGCCTAATGAAAATGAATCTTTTTAAATTAATATGGATTTTTGTTTCCCTCTTCCCTACTCTTTCTCTCTAAAAAAACGTTCCCCCATATTGCCCTGTCAATCCTGCTCAGTCAGCCTCTCGTATTTTCATCAATGTAACATCATTTCCCTCGTGGCATTTTCTTTTTCTCGCAAGCATTGAGCAGCAGTTTTTAGATTACCAACAGTCATCCATCAGCATTCTACCAAAATGAGTTTGTCTGCTTTTCTGACTTTACAATGATCAGTGAACCAAATGCAACCATCTATGTTCAAAAACACACTCTCCTTAATCTATTGCTAATCTGGCTAGGGCACTGAAAGACAATCCACAAAAATCATGGTCACACTTCAAAGACCAATACAGAGAAAAACCTCAGGGCTATTGGAAGATACAGAAATGCAATGTTACTGCTAAAATAACTGAAGCTGAAGAATATCTTTGTGCTTTATTTACAATACAATGAAAGAGCAACAAGTGTGCATTAATTCATATATTATACAGTAAATCATATAGTCCCTGTATTTTTTAAACACAAAGGAAAAGTATATCTTCCAGTACAGATATGTAAAAGTACAGTAAACATACTATTTTACCTTGTGAATCTATCAAATAAATCATTTTACGAATTCTGCGCTGTTGATTTATTTACTTTTAATGAGAATGAGAAATGTGTAAAATCTTAAATGTCAATATATTTTTAACTTGCATATTTGTACAAACATAACTATGGTTTGACTTGTGCTGTACTTCTATTGTACTCACATTGTTTTAGACAAGGAATAAAATAACATCATAAAAAATTAAAATGCTCAAAATTATATGTTCATAAAAACAATTAACAAGTGTATCTTAAAAATTGGTGCAAGCTGTCTTAACGGTAAACAGTCATAGCCATGATACTCAGTACATAATGTGTAAAATCCTCAGAAATCCAGAGAACATAATTATACAGAGTGAGCCACCCACTTTATCAAGGTCATTATCTGAAATATAATTGTATTCTTTAAAACCTATGAGCACTGAAGGCAGTGTTTTGTAACAAATCTATTCTGTGTAAATCTGGATTTACTTTTACAATAATTTATTTAATTTACATTAATGTCAGCTTCGGGGACACCCTGCTTCCCATGTTACAGGCCCCGGTATTGGGTGGAGGTATATCCCTGCATTATTTAAATATCACGGTCACTTATCAAATTGCACACCCACTTGCATGCGTGCAGGGGTATCCAGAGACTATGCTGTTAAGTCATTCGTTCCGTGGACATTTGATTTCGTTTCTCCATCCAAGTAAGTGTTTTATCCAGTGTAATTGCAAAGTTTTGTGTGTGTGTCTGAATAGAAATAAATTACAATTTATTTTGCCCTGCTTGTTGTGCTCAATCCAGAATCCCGGTATTAATTTGTTGGTAAGATCTGGTCTTCTGTGACAGTAAGCCCTAATTCAACAGCATAAATTCATCTGTAGAAAAAGGAATACCAGATACATTGATAATGTTAGTACTGGATTTTAAAAATTCTTCTTCCGTTTGCTTGCTTTTCCTTGTCTTGAGTGGGTCTAGTCTAGTCCTCTTGAGTAGTTTGTTGACTCATAATTATCATGTGAAGATAATGAATCTTGTTTCCATAATGGATGTGTTGCTCTGTGAGAACCACTTGAATCTGTATGGTTATGCTCTTCACTTCCGGAAAAGGAAACAGTTTGATATCTATTGTCGCTATCAGAAGCATCAGATACACTAGATACATCTGTGTGTTACTTCTTAAGGATGCACTTCCTAGGTGTGGACCTTTTCAGATGTTCTGCATCTCTGGATCCATCCCATCAAGATGTATTTTCATAGCAATTTGGATTTCTTGCAGGCAGTGGCTGCAGTGGCTTCTGCCAAATATACACTTGTCTTCATTCATACTCAGAACGACATCTCCAACTTTTTTTTGCTTATTCAGCATAACTTCTTTCTCCATGGTATTTATGTTTTTTAGGAATTTCTTGTCAAAGGTATCAAAATCTTCCATGTCTTGGAATTGGTAGGAGGATTTTTTCTTCGGTTTTGGATTGAATAATCTATTCCATCAGTTTTGCTGAGCAGTCATCCAAGACTTTACAATGAAAGAGCAACAAGTGTGCATTAATTCATATATTATACAGTAAATCATATAGTCCCTGTATTTTTTAAACACAAAGGAAAAGTATATCTTCCAGTACAGATATGTAAAAGTACAGTAAACATACTATTTTACCTTGTGAATCTATCAAATAAATCATTTTACGAATTCTGCGCTGTTGATTTATTTACTTTTAATGAGAATGAGAAATGTGTAAAATCTTAAATGTCAATATATTTTTAACTTGCATATTTGTACAAACATAACTATGGTTTGACTTGTGCTGTACTTCTATTGTACTCACATTGTTTTAGACAAGGAATAAAATAACATCATAAAAAATTAAAATGCTCAAAATTATATGATCATAAAAACAATTAACAAGTGTATCTTAAAAATCGGTGCAAGCTGTCTTAACGGTACATTAATGTCAGCTTCTGGGACACCCTGCTTCCCATGTTACAGGCCCCGGTATTGGGTAGAGGTATATCCCTGCATTATTTAAATATCACGGTCACTTATCAAATTGCACACCCACTTGCATGCGTGCAGGGGTATCCAGAGACTATGCTGTTAAGTCATTCGTTCCGTGGACATTTGATTTCGTTTCTCCATTCAAGTAAGTGTTTTATCCAGTGTAATTGCAAAGTTTTGTGTGTGTGTCTGAAAAGAAATAAATTACAATTTATTTTGCCCTGCTTGTTGTGCTCAATTCAGAATCCCGGTATTAATTTGTTGGTAAGATCTGGTCTTCCGTGACAGTAAGCCCTAATTCAACAGCATAAATTCATCTGTAGAAAAAGGAATACCAGATAAATTGATAATGTTAGTACTGGATTTCAAAAATTCTTCTTCCGTTTGCTTGCTTTTCCTTGTCTTGAGTGGGTCTAGTCTAGTCCTCTTGAGTAGTTTGTTGACTCATAATTATCATGTGAAGATAATGAATCTTGTTTCCATAATGGATGTGTTGCTCTGTGAGAACCACTTGAATCTGTATGGTTATGCTCTTCACTTCCGGAAAAGGAAACAGTTTGATATCTATTGTCGCTATCAGAAGCATCAGATACACTAGATACATCTGTGTGTTACTTCTTAAGGATGCACTTCCTAGGTGTGGACCTTTTCAGATGTTCTGCATCTCTGGATCCATCCCATCAAGATGTATTTTCATAGCAATTTGGATTTCTTGCAGGCAGTGGCTGCAGTGGCTTCTGCCAAATATACACTTGTCTTCGTTCATACTCAGAACGACATCTCCAACTTTTTTTTGCTTATTCAGCATAACTTCTTTCTCCATGGTATTTATGTTTTTTAGGAATTTCTTGTCAAAGGTATCAAAATCTTCCATGTCTTGGAATTGGTAGGAGGATTTTTTCTTCGGTTTTGGATTGAATAATCTATTCCATCAGTTTTGCTGAGCAGTCATCTAAGACTTTACAATGAAAGAGCAACAAGTGTGCATTAATTCATATATTATACAGTAAATCATATAGTCCCTGTATTTTTTAAACACAAAGGAACAGTATATCTTCCAGTACAGATATGTAAAAGTACAGTAAACATACTATTTTACCTTGTGAATCTATCAAATAAATCATTTTACGAATTCTGCGCTGTTGATTTATTTACTTTTAATGAGAATGAGAAATGTGTATAATCTTAAATGTCAATATATTTTTAACTTGCATATTTGTACAAACATAACTATGGTTTGACTTGTGCTGTACTTCTATTGTACTCACATTGTTTTAGACAAGGAATAAAATAACATCATAAAAAATTAAAATGCTCAAAATTATATGATCATAAAAACAATTAACAAGTGTATCTTAAAAATCGGTGCAAGCTGTCTTAACGGTAAACAGTCATAGCCATGATACTCAGTACATAATGTATAAAATCGTCAGAAATCCAGAGAACATAATTATACAGAGTGAGCCACCCACTTTATCAAGGTCATTATCTGAAATATAATTGTATTCTTTAAAACCTATGAGCACTGAAGGCAGTGTTTTGTAACAAATCTATTCTGTGTAAATCTGGATTTACTTTTACAATAATTTATTTAATTTACATTAATGTCAGCTTCGGGGACACCCTGCTTCCCATGTTACAGGCCCCGGTATTGGGTGGAGGTATATCCCTGCATTATTTAAATATCACGGTCACTTATCAAATTGCACACCCACTTACATGCGTGCAGGGGTATCCAGAGACTATGCTGTTAAGTCATTCGTTCCGTGGACATTTGATTTCGTTTCTCCATCCAAGTAAGTGTTTTATCCAGTGTAATTGCAAAGTTTTGTGTGTGTGTCTGAAAAGAAATAAATTACAATTTTTGCGGGACTTAGAAAATTTCTTGCCTTGAAATCTCTGAAGCCGGTTCGCGTCTATATCTCTTAAAGCATCTTTTTGGGATCTTGAATTTGCCGCTGATGGTTTGGTGCTTAGAATCTGAGGTCCTGATTGGCTGCTAGGTTTCTTTTAGGTTTTGGAGTCCCATTTACAAAACACTATAGCCAATCAGCACGTGGGAATTTCTCTGCCAGCCTATCACCGATTTGCTGGTACTCTGAAGCCAGACGGGCACCGATTTAAATTTCTGCATGCACCAACCTGGCACCTCTGCTTCTTAGCATATTTAACCCCCCACTGTGCCAGGCTCCTCAAAGTCTGGGGCTGGGCAAATGGTGGCCAGATAGCCCTTTGTTATACCAGGACATGGGTGCTTGAGTGTAACTCAAGTACCCTGCCGTTCTAACATCTTGGCAGCCCTGAAACTTTCAAGTCCGGGACCTGAACAGACACAGTGGCGCCACGCCTGGTGGCCAACTGGTCTCTTGCAACCTGGGACTTGGAAATTCCACAGTTCATATACAGGTATAGGCATATATACCTATTAAATATAATCCTTTAATAAAATAGACCTTTACACTGTATCATGCACTAAAAATGTCTAAGTCCCCTTTCTGGTGACAGGGATAGAATAAAAAGATATACTCTCTACTCTTATTAGCCTTATCCCTGCAACACTGTAGAAACCTGACATTACATTTGGCACACAAATAAAACCCTCACAGCTTTATCACATACAGTAGTTGAAGCACCCCCGGAACCCCTATACCAGGGTCAGGATGAATTGGCATGACCTGGGCATCCCCCCTTATACAGATGCAGAGGCCGTTATTCGAACAAATCACTGCGCCGTTTTCGTGTGCGCTGCTGTATTCCACTCGGCTTTAACGCCGTAAATCGCCCCAGGCACATGTGTTTATCACGGTTGCTTTGTTTGAATTTCATGGATTGTGTGCAATTAAATGCAATGAAATGAATGAATTGCAATGTGTACAGTACTGTGCTACTGCGTCAATTTCAGGTGTTTAAAAGCCAGAACCCTAAAATGCCATTTTCTGCACTCGCCTGCATTCGCGTCTAAAAGCGGTATGGTTGGAAGAAATCACGTGCCATCACATGGGTATTCTGAGATATACAATGCGTTAAGTGTTTCAATAATGGCCGCTGCATCTGTACTAGGGACCCTGGTACTGTTCTGGGGAAACCTTGATCCCCTATGCCCTTTTACCTTCCTAGTCTGTGCTGAAGCAGGGAATCCTGGCGGTGAGTCGCAAGAATGTTTCCAGGGTAGGATTTTGACCAGAGCACTGTGCTTTAATGTATCCGAGAATCGTACCTAATTCTCTGGTACATTTTTGGGGTATCCCGTAACTCAGGAACCCCGCTACATAGCCACAATCTGAAAAGACTTTCTCCGCAAAACCCACCCTGAAACTCCTAGCCTAGCAATCTCTGTTATAGTGTAACTATAAGACATTATGGAACTAGAGAGAGTGCAGAGAAGAGCGACCAAATTAATTAAGGAGATGGACAATCTAACTTATGAGGAGAGGCTAGCTAAATTAGATGTATTTACATTAGAAAAGAGGCGTCTAAGAGGGGATATGATAATTTTATGCAAATATATTCGGGGGCAATACAAGGAGCTTCCCATGGGCAGTACAGAGTACTCTGGGCCATCCCTTAAGGTTGGAAAAAGGGAGATTCCACCAGCAACAAAGGAAAGGGTTTTTTACAGTACGGGCAGTTAAAATGGGGAATTCATTACCCATGGAGACTGTGATGGCAGAAACAATAGACACAATAGATTTGTTCAAAAAAAGGTTGGACATCTTTCTGGAAAGGAAAGGTATACAGGGATATACCAAATAAGTACACATGGGAAGGATGTTGATCTAGGGATTAATCCAATGGCCAATTATTGGAGTCAGAAACAAATTTATTTTTCCCCTTATGAGATATCATTGGATGAAATAACACTGGGGTTTTTTGTTTGCCTTCCTCTGGATCAATAAGTAAGTATAGATATAGGATAAAGTATCTGTTGTCTAAATTTAGCATAGGTTGAACTTGATGGACGTGCGTCTTTTTTCAACCTCATCTACTATGTAACTATGTAACCAAGTGGGCTTAACCTTTATTATTGAGCCTGGTTACCCCTTCACCATCACAGCCATCAAATTCACAACTTCTCCATGATCCTAAACTAAAACCAACAAGTACGTTTTGCAAAAACCACAACTAAACCCAAACAAAAACATGTGGTGAAGTGTGAATCTCTAGTTACTATATAACACAACCTTTCTAACTTACATCAAATATAAGAAAATGTATAAGGGTCTATGTAACAAAGCAAAAGTCAAGCAATTCTTGGGCAAAAATCACTGCAAAAGTTTTATCCAAAAAAAACCCATCCCAATTGACTTTAATGGGAATTATTTCTGTGATCATCAGGTGGAGTTATTTTGCCTCGTAATTGCTCCACTTTTGCCTTCATTCATATCTCCCATAACTCCCTTGATGTAATACTTGTAATTCTTTTATTGCAATATCTTTAGCAGATGCTAGTTTATTACTGTATGAAAGGTTTATGTGGTATTATCTAACTTTATGAAGACTTCCAGTCATTAGCTTTTCAGATGCAATATCAGCAGGAGTTAGACACTGTGTGTTATCTGACTACTTCATATAGTACATCAATGAATTTATAAACTCCAAAGGGAAACCAGAAATCTACAATAATAGATTCTACTTGTATCAAAGCTAAAACTTTGATCCTGTTTTACCTGATCAAAGTGTTCTTTGAAGTTACAGTATTTGAAGAATTACAGCATTAGAAATGTAATGCTATTATCCTTTCTACAGTGATTAGGGGTCTGAAATTTATTTTATTTGTAGAAATTGAAAAAAGGACCAACAACTGACTAGATAAGAAGGTTGTGAATAGAAGTGGAAGTAGTTGCAGAGAAAAAAGGAAATGTGTGCAACAAACGAAACAAAACTATTCATGAGACTGATGCTGCCCTTTACAGAAATCCAGTACAAGTAAGGGGGGGGGGGAAGATTGCCAACATCTTGTTGAACACCTACAGACAAATGGAAGTAGCTGGGGAACATCTTACCCCTGACACGTTGTAGCTCCCCGTTTCTACAGGAAAAATAAATGTGTTTGGAATGAGTTATCCCCTTATATTTTAATCATGAAGTACATGAAAATAGTAGCAAACTGTAGTTCTCTGAACATGTTACCCATTGGCAACTGGCTGTTGAGCAAGAGAAGATAACTTGGGTTTTCACTGGTCAGCAAGAAAAATAGGACCTATCAATATTCATGCACGTACTGTATAATAGACATTTGGAAATGAAGGATATGCGTCAGGGAAATGTGGAATATTGTTGAATTGCCTTCTCATTCATATAATAATTAGTGCAGATTAAATGAGTACAGTACATCAGTATTCCTGTAGATGACACCTTTTTAATTAGGACTAACAATTGATATTTAAGGCAAGCTTTCGAGAGTTCCCTCTCTTCCTCAGTTCAAGCAATTCTAATTTACAAATACATTTTAAACAGATGTAAAGAAAACAGACAATCTAAGACAGGAGATGTGGAGAATTAATTACAGAACAGACTGAAAATAAAAAGGCAGGGCAATAAATAGATACAAGGGGTACTGAGATATTTGAAGAGCATGTCAAACCATATAACCATCAGCTGTGTGAAGGGGGTGTAAAGCATGGGAGAAGGGTTTGCGGTGAAAATTGAAGAGGTCAGGAGAAAAATTCTGATAGTGTAAGAAACCCCATATCAGCATTAAGTTGTCTTGTTTTAGTGTTAAAAAGCATTAACATTTTGAGTTCAAATATATTCCATTCTTGAGTGCTTTTAAATATTCCGTTGATGATTTTGATATTTAAATCATTTATGGAATGATATGGCTGTGAGAAGTGGTTTCCCACTGGAGTTCAGTATCTTCCTTCTTCATGGTGAGTTATTGTGTCTTTGTAAGTTCATTCTGTTTTGAAGTTTTTGGCTGGTTTTACCAAGTGTAAGGGTTCCAGTCCAGGCTTAGACTGGAACCTACCCTTACCTGGCTGCTGTGGATATTTTGATTATTGGCAGCCTGCTATATTGGCTGCACTTGTTCAAGGGCTTAAATACTGTAGTGCCGACGGTTATTCTAACACAAACCAGTGGCAATCGCCAAAAAGACCCGGTACATCCTGGGTACATCCTGGTCATGCTTAAGGCAAGTTTAAGGCATTTCTGCATTGACTAATGGCCCATCAGATTAACAGTGGGGGTCCCTGGCAGTCCCATTCAAACTGAATGGGACTGCCAGGGACCCCTGCTGTGATAATCCGATAGGTCATTAGTCAATGCAGAAATGCCTTAAACTTGCCTTAAACTAGCCAGGTTACACTCAGCATGTACCCAGCATGTAACCGGGCTAGTTTAAGGCAAGCCTTAGAATACTCGTTGTCTCGTCTGTAGCAACCAGTGATTTCCAGCCCCTGTCTGAGCATTGTATACTTTTCATTGTGTTTGTGGCCACCCTGGGCTCTTCCTGAGCTTTCCTAGTTCCTGAGTCTTCCCTGTTCCTGAGCCTTCAATGTGGCTTGCCTATCCCTGTGGCTTCCCTGGTCCAGACTCTAGCCTGTTGCTGTGGCTTGCCTATCCCTGTGGTTTGCTTACTTACCGACCATGGATACTCTAACAGGACTCTGTCCCTGGGCTCTGGTCGGTTAATTGGCATCCCTACCTCGGCCCTGCGGGTCCACTTCCTGATCCTGATCCTTGGTCACATTTGCTGCATTGAATCATTTATATCACATTACTGGATGTGCAGTAGTATGGTCATCTAACATTGAATGTTCTCTGTTTGTGACCGGCTGTGGGATCATGGCTTACGGTTCATGTTTACAAAGTTTGCAGTGTGTTTTGTTGCATTGTCTTGAGCCTTTCATAGCGTCATTGAGTTTGTTATGAGGTATTCAGTTAACTAACTTCTGTCTGAGGTTAGTCGGTTGCTGGAATGCAAGGATGGGAGGTTTGGGGAAGATGTCTGTCATGGGGCTTTAAGTGTGGTTATGATTTTTTTGGCAATAGTCGTTGGCTTATATCTCTTCTATGAATGATTTGCTGTATTTTATAGGGGGTACTCCATATTCATTAATAATGTCAAGTTGTATTGTAATAATCATATCGCCATTCTGTTGTTCACCTTTGCCCCACATATGCCCATATATGTTGGCTGAGTGCCTAGTATGTGTTCAGATGGCAGTTCCTGTAAAAGCAGGAAGTCTGGACACATACACTACCGACACACTTTATTAAAGTGTGGCCGGTACCGCAAGCCGGGAGATTTCCCGGCTTGCTAGTGGAGCGTGCGCCCCCTGCACGCGCGTCCAGGGGCTCCCCAAGGGAGCCCTGGTGTCCCGCGATCGCGGGACAGCGGCAGGGGGTTCTGGGGGACCCGGAGGACCCGGCAGCGGTAGGGAGAGCGCCCCGATCGGAGGGCGCTCTTCCGCTGCTTCGGCGCGCGCCCGTCACTCTCGGGCGCGCGCCAGGCTACTGCTGCGGCCAAGAACGGGCAAATGCTCGAATAAACTTGGCCGCAGCAGTACAGTACAAAATGTCACATTGTACTATCTCAGCATTTTAGTGTCTCAAGTCTCGAGTCAGAATTTATGACTTCATTCAAGGACAGACTAGTGTGACTTTTAGATAAGGGGTTAATGTTAGAAAATGGGAAGTAAGTTTTCTGCACGTATACTCGCTCACTTGCTTAGCTATATAACCTGACTGAAAATCTTTAATAAACAGGAGAAGTTTTTGACAACGCTCATTGGTGTCAGACTCAATTATTTCTCCTCCGAGCCGCTCGTCCACCTTAACCTTTCCAGTGCCGTAACAGTGGGGAAAGGCCTCCGGAGGTGTAATAAGAAATCTATCAGAGAACTGGAGACGATCCCTACATATGCTGAAGTAGAGAATTATTATTAACATCAGGGTTGTGAGGTGTCTGTTCCTGCATTTAGTGTCAGAGCATATGCGATGATATCTGGTAGCTTGGTTGTGATTCATGGCTAGTTTTGTATTAGTTGCATTGGAAGCTGAAGTTGTAGAGGTAAATACATCTGTCTGTAGGTTTCTTGTATACAGATGTGTATAGTTTGCCATTCTTCAGTGTTACTGTTGTAGCCAAAAAGTTTACTAAGTTTGCCAAATAATCTATTTTGAGCTTAATTGATGTGTGGAATGAATTCAAGGACTCGTGAAATTGTTTTAGATTTTCTTCACCCTCTGTCCATATTATAAAATGATCATCAATGTATCTGTAATATTTGTAAGGTTTGTGGAGGCATGTGGTTAGGAAGTTCAAACAAAACAGAAAAAAGGGGCACAAGTGATACAAGTAAATTCTTTATGGAAGGAAAAATGCAATAAATGATACATAATACATAAAAATGAATCGAACAAAAAAAAAGGGTTTCATTGCCTGATAGCAGTAGAAGCCAAATTCATGGGGTATGTTGTCCTTCAATCATCTCCTGGAGGTTTACCTAAGTCTAAGTCTTGCCTACTCTCCATCCCGGAGACCGAGGTCTTGACTACTTATATTCAAGAAAACCTGGAAAAAGGCTTCATCCGCAATTCCACCTCTTCTGCCGGTGCGGGGTTTTTTTTGTGAAGAAGAAGGATGGATCTCTAAGGCCTTGCATAGATTTCCGCGGACTCAATAAGATCACGGTGAAAAACAGGTATCCGCTTCCGCTCATTTCTGAACTGTCCGATCGTCACCAAGGGGCCTCTATTTTTTCAAAACTTGACTTAAGGGGTGCGTATAATCTCATTCGCATAAGGGAGACGAGTGGAAAACTGCATTTAACACACGTTCTGGACACTATGAATACCTTATTATGCCCTTTGGGTTGTGTAACGCCCCGGCCGTGTTTCAGGAATTTATGAACGATATCTTCCGTGACGTTTTGGGAACCTTTGTCATTGTCTATCTAGACGACATCCTTATTTTTTCTAAAAATCTGCAGGAACACATTCAACATACCAAACTTGTGCTCTCCAGGCTGCGTTCTAACCGTCTTTATGCCAAGATGGAAAAGTGGTTGTTTCACCAGGCTTCCACGGCCTTCCTAGGCTAAATCATCTCCAGCCAAGGTTTCTCCATGGACCCAGAGAAGCTGAAGGCGGTCCTCGATTGGCCACTCCCTAATACGCTCAAAGCGGTGCAACGTTTTCTTGGCTTCGCTAATTATTACAGGAAGTTTATCAAAAAAATTTCTTCCATTGCCCTTCCCATCACCGTCTTGACCAAAAAGGGCACCGACGTCTCATCCTGGTCACCAGACGCCATCACAGCCTTTGAGACTCTCAAGAAGGTGTTCATGTCTGCCCTCATCCTGCGTCATCTGGATACCTCCCTCCCCTTTACTTTGGAGGTTGACGCCTCAGACGTAGGAGCTGGCGCAGTTCTGTTCCAGAGGACTTCTCCCCAAGAGAAACTCTATCCTTGTGGGTTTTTTTCATGGAAATTTTCAGCAGCAGAAAAGAATTATGATGTCGGTAATCGTGAACTTTTGGCCATTAAGTTGGCTCTCCAGGAATAGAGATATCCTTTAGAGGGTTCCAAGGAACCAATCGCCATTCTCACGGACCACAAAAATTTGTTATATATTGAGGGTGCTCGTCGCTTGGGCTCCCGCCAGGCTAGCTGGTCCCTCTTCTTTTCCCGCTTCAACTACACCATCTCGTATATCCCTGGTACCAAAAATTTTAAAGCGGAGGCCCTTTCTCGTCAGTTTGCCTCTGAGACCGAGGCTAAAGAAATCTCTGAACCTATTCTCCCGGCCAAGTGCATAGTCTCGGCTAACAACTTTGGAATATTGGACGAGATCCACAAGGCACAAGCACATGTCCCCAGCAGGTTCAGGGTACCAGAAGGATGTCTCTATGCGGCTCCACGTTTCCACCATAAAATCTTACTTTGGGGTCATTCCTCCAGAGCAGTGGGTCATCCAGGCTTCAAGAGGACAGCTGATCTCATTAAACTGACTTTCTGGTGGCCTAAGATGAATCAAGATATCCTCAATTTCACTTCCGCCTGTCCTGTTTGTGCCCAGAGTAAAACCCTCCATCATAAGCCTTCTGGCCTTCTGCTACCCCTTCCCATCCCGGAACAACCCTGGAAACCCATTTCAATGGACTTTATCGTTGAACTGCCAGTGTCCAAAGGGATGAACACTATCTTGGTCGTAGTTGATAGATTTTCAAAGCAGGCTCATTTTGTTCCCCTCAAGGGTCTTCCCAACTCGGCTACCTTGGCGGATGTCTTCTCCAAAGAAATCTTTAGTCTGCATGGCGTTCCCATTTCTATCGTCTCAGACCGGGGGTCCCAGTTCATCTCGAAATTCTGGTGAGCTTTCTCTCAAAGATTGGGTATCTCCCTCTTGTTCTCCTCTGGATATCATCCACAAACCAATGGTCAAACTGGAAGGATAAATAAAACTCTCAAACAGTATCTGAGATGCTTCATTTCCGACTCACAAGATAACTGGGTGGATCTTCTACCATGGGCCGAATTTGCCATTAATTCCTTAAAGAACGAGTCCACTCAGGAGTCTCCTTTTTTCATCAACTGTGGCTTTCACCCCAGTAGCCTCCCTCTCTCACCTTCTCCTTCTGGAGTTCCTGCAGCCGACTCTCATATCACCAACTTGCAAGAATCCTTACGGTCTGCGGTGGCCAAGCAAAAGACCAAAGCTGATCGCCACCGCCTTCATTCAAACCTGGTGATCTGGTCTGGCTGTCATCCAAGAACATTAGGCTCAAGTCTCCTTCACCCAAACTGTCCCCTAGATTCTTGGGACCTTTTATAATCCTAGAGAAGGTCAATCCTGTAGCCTATCGCCTCGAGCTTCCCCCCTCTAGGAAAATCCCATCTGTCTTTCACGTTTCCCTCCTTAAAGAATTTGTGTCCAGCCCTCATTGCCTGGATCCCTCGCGGAGACCTAGTCCAGTGTCCACCATGGGTCAACAGGAGTATGAAATACAGTCTCTTATCGACTTTCGTGTCTCCAAAAAAGGACTTCAGTTTTGGTACACTGGAAGGGATACGGTCCTGAAGAACGTTCCTGGGTACCGGCACATCACGTCCACGCTCCAAGGTTGCTTTCCCAGTTTCACCAGAAATTCCCCCTTAAGCCGTGGTTGGATCACTCGGAGATTGATCCTCAAGGGGGGGATACTGTGACGACTCAGGAGATTCCTTCCTCTCCTTGTCCCTCTCTCCCATCTCCTGTCACCCTTTCTATTCCTTCCCACTCCTCTCCTTCACCTTCTACCTCTCTCCCCTTGCCACAGCGCGTTCCCTGCAGGTCCCGCATACCCACGTGCTCCCTTAACCCTTGCCTTGATCCTCCCCACTCCCTCTCCCCCGCGGTAGTTCCTGTTTCCCTGTGTGTACCTGACCTATGCTGTGCTCCCTCTGTGCTCCTGTGATTTCCTGCTCCTATGTTACTTTGGATTTCTCTGGCTTTGACCCCTGCTTACCCTGGACTACTCTGCTCTCTGGTATCCCTTTGAACCCTGCTAAACGTACGACTTCGCAGACCTCTGGCTTCCTAGGACCTGGCTTGCCCTCTGATGACAATACCCTCTGGATCCCTGAACATTGGCAAACGGACACGACTATTCTCATGGACATTCCCCAAGCGTTGCAAGTATACTCTAACAACTCTTCCAACAGGCCCAGAAACGCTATACCACACTCCAGGCTTGCTCCCACTGCTGTGGGTGTGTGGTATCATACCATTCCCACCGCAGTACTGGGGTCTAGCTTGGTCTGTGGGCATACAGGCGTGACAAACTCATTGAGTGCTGTCTACTCCTGATATTCTTTGTTAAAAGGGCCCTAAAGGTCCACATTATGAAGCACCTATGCCTCATAAGTAAAAATGATCTCTCATCCAGTTTCACAACATTTTTCAAACTGTAGTCTGGGTAGTGTAGACACATTTACTTATATGGGTATTGAACCTATTCCAAATCCTGTTAGAGGAGGTAATAGAAAAAAAATATTGGACAAGCGTGAACTTTTTTGTATTTTTACTTTAAAAACTAGATTACCCCAAGGCTTGAATTCAAACTGGGATCTTGGTCTCCATTTACACATGAATACATTTTTTGGTTAATAATCTATAGTTAGGAGTTATACATGTATGCACATATTAATAATACTGTTTGTTCTTTAAGGACTATCCAATTTTCCTTGGAGCAATTTAAAAAGATGTAAAACAATTTAAGAGATTTCTAATTTAATTATTGCAAAATTATAAATGTAATATCACTTAAAGAAATATATAGTTATATTATTTGATTAATTATTAGTTTACATATATTATTTTCTATTTCTTTTTACATAGCTCACTTAAAGATGCTCTCTTTTTGTTATTATTGCTATTGTATCTTTGTCCCCTTGACATGTTGTTGTTATTTACACAAAGGGATACAATGTTTCATCAGGGGATTGCTTGTTTTGAATGTTTATTGTCATGGCTTATAGTTTTGAATGTTAATTAATTGTTTTTATCTAATTTCTGTTATTTGTCAATGTTTTTAACCCTAATAAGCATTTTCTCAGCCGGTGTGTTAGTGTTTTTATGTTCCGTTTAATAAAGTTTTATTATTTTCATTCTTTGCCTCTGCGTGCTGATGTCACAGCTCCCGTGTCAATTTGGACACTCCAGGAAGGAGACGGATTGGAGACTTCAGAGTGCAGGGCAGGTACTTATAAGCCCCGTGAGTAATATTTTCTTCACCTTGATAAAGTACTGATGATCAATACACGTAAGTGTGGGCTTCCCTGCCCTAATACGCTGCTTTTTTAATTTGATCCCATAAATTTGATCATTTTTGCATTATGGGTACACTCTCTGCCTGACTAATTTCTACCTGCTTGGAAGTAGTGCACAGTTTCTTCAATTCTTCTTATGGTAGCTTGAAGCTGGTGTTGAATCCTGATAATGTACATTCTGATTTCATCGATCAAACTGGAGAGGTTTATAATCATAATGTTGTTGTTGTTGGTTTTTGATAATCAGTATACAATCTTTATCTTGTTCCTATATATCCTCTATCCTCTTGATGCCTAACTTGTTGTTTTTGGATCCCCGAATTCCTAATTCTCTCTAGGTTATAATCATTTATATCTCTTTGGAATTTCTTATTTTTATTCTCTAATAAATAATTTTCAAACTTCTCTATCCTGTCATTTGTGAAAACTTCTAAATTTTTAAACTCACTAGTTTCATTAAATAATTTACTTTCCCCCTGAAGTTTACTAATCTCTTCACCTAGAGCAGTGATTCTCAACCAGGGGTCCGCGGTTCCATGGAGCAGTACCAGGGATTCCACCGAGCCTCACGCACTCACTGTGGCCCATAATGGCTCTCCCACTGGATATCCCCCTGTATCTCCTCCTCCCTCCTCCTCCCTCCTCCTCCCTCCTCCCTCCTCTGTAGAAGTGTGCTCTAGCAGTCTGGCACTTCTGGTGCCTGCTGCTAGCTAGAGCACCTCCCGCCCGCCACCTCGAGCCTCCCGCCCGCCACCTCGAGCCTCCCGCCCGCCGCCTCAAGCCTCCTGTCTTCTGCTTTTTGCCACCACCGCCTGAGGTAGGCATATGGGATGGGGGAGAAATATCCGTATTTGGGGATCGGCAGCACCGGAGCATTACCAGCATAGCGTGCAGGGGGGAGGGGGGCAGCAGAACACAGCCTGCTGTAGTAGGGTGCTGGGATGGAGGATCAGTATGATGGGTGAGTGGTGCATGAAGAGGGGGGAGATCTGTGGTGGCTTGTGAGCTGCAGGAGGAGGGAGATCCAGGGGGAGAGTGATGGGAGATGCAAGTAGGGGGGGTGTTATGTGAGATGCAGGGGGTGGATATATGAGGAGTAGGAGGATGATGATGAAGGGTGCTGGGGGAGATATGAGGATGTTGATGAAGGGTGCTGGAGAGATATATGAGAATGAGGATGAGGGGTGCTGGGAGAAATATGATGATGATTTTACCCGTGTGGCTCAATTTTTTAAAATATGTATTTGGAGAGTGGGGGTGGGGTCTTTTAAAATGTATTGGGTGGTTGGGGTCTTTTAAAAATGTATTGGGTGATGGGGGTCTTTTTAAAATGTATTGGGGTGGTAGGGGTCTTTTTAAAATATATAGGGGCGGCAGGGGTCTTTTTTGAATATATTGGGGCGGTCTTTTTAAAATGTATTGAGGTGGTGGGGGTCTTTTTAAAATTTATTGGGGTGTCAGGGGTCTTTTTAAAATGTATTGGTGTGGTGGGGGTATTTTGAATATGTATTGGCGGGGACGGGTATTTTTAATATATATTGCGGGGTGGGGTTACATGTATTTAGGAAGGTGGGGTTTTATAGTTTGTATTTTGTGGGGGGATTGAGTGAGAGTGGGGTAACTGATGGACGGTAGGGGTGAGTGAGAGGAGAGAGGGGAGAGTGAGTGAGAAAAAGAGGAAGTAAGAGTGAGACGCAGGGGAGATAAATGCATGAGAGGCGGGAGGGGGGAGAGTGAGTGAAATGGAGGGGAGAGAAATACATGGGTAGAGAGTGGGAAATAGAGGGGGCTCATGAGGTGTGAAATTAGCCTAATATGTGTCAGCCAGATAGGGGTTCCCCGAGATTTTTCAAAAAACTTCAAGGGTTCCTCCAAATAAAAAAGTTTGGGAATCACTGACCTAGAGCCTCCAACTTTTTGCCCCTTAATCTAATTAGTAACCTCATTAATGCACATGATACTACTACTTCATTCCATGTTTTAATAAATTTAATGTAATTAAACGTGAGTTTTTAGTCTTAGACCCCTAAGTATCCTCCCATCTTCAATATATTTTTTTTCAGAAAAACGGTATCCCATTCCTAGCCTTTTGTTTAAGTAAGTCCTCAAGTTTATAAAATTCAGTGGCCAGGTCACAATTAACCTCCTCCTCAATTATATTAGTTTGATTAAGAATCCCTTTAGTCAAATTCTTCCATTTAAGGAATCTATCATTTCCAGAGGTAAATTAAATTATTTAATAAAATGAGTGAGTTGAAAGATCCCCATTTCTGGAGTCTTAGAAAACTCCAGACAGGAAAGACCTGTGGTTACACCGCATCCGGGATCCAGAGAGAGGAGAGAGGAGCATGCCAGCTTTCCAAGCACAAAGCATGACCCCTCTGTGTCTGGTGCACGGATGAGTGGCGCCCAAGCAGAGAGACGATGCCGCGGTATACCTAGGCACCAGCTTTCCCTTGAACCTCCCAGTGACCTGTGGTAAACCTCCAGGAGATTATTCAAGGACAACATACCCCCAGAATTTGGCTTCTACTGCTATCAGGCATTTTAACCTTTTTTTTTGTTCGATTCATTTTTATGTATTATGTATCATTTATTGCATTTTTCCCTTCCATAAAGAATTTACTTGTATCACATGCGCCCCTTTTTTTATGTTTTGTTTGAAGTTCGATTAAGGATTGATCATCCGTTTATTGGGGCTGCAACCACTGCAAGTTTATTTACATGGGACTGGACTTTTTTTTACCAATCAATTTCTGACTGGTAACAGTTAAATGGAGGTAGGTGGCACCTCCCCCCAGAGCTCACCCCTCCCCACCTTTTTAACTTGGGAGGTTCTGGCAATTTGCTGAATGGAGAAGACTCATTGCAGTTGCTTCCCCTCATACAGAGGTAAAAGGAAGGGTTAACAGTTTTTGTGTTAGGACCTGCATTTTTGTTTACCTTGACGTTTGGTATGCAGGCTTATGACGCTTTAGCCAAAGGGTTTAACTAAATAACCAAGTTATTACTATTATTATTGAAGTATTTAAACTTTATACTGATTACCATATATGTTTTGTCAATTTGATGTAGCATTGGGCACCCCTGTCTTTTGTTGTATACATTTGCCACGCTCAGAAGCACTCATTTTGGCATAAATATATATTTATGATGTGATGGGTGTAGGAGTTTGAGCTAGCTGGGAATGTGTGTGTTGAACGCTAGAATTTACTTAATTTTTTTATTCGAATATCCTGTTATTTTCAAACGTGGAATTAATAGTTCTTTTGAAAGCTTCCCGTATTGTCCCCAAATATATCTGTATATACTCATCATATCCCATCTTAGGCGCCTCTATTCTAATGTAAATAAATTAAAATTAGGTAGCCTGTCCGCTTAAATTATATTATCCATCCCCTTTATTGTTTTGGTGGCTGTCCTTGTCACGGGAGACCAGGCATTTACACCTTTTTATACCGGGATCATAAAATTGAGCAAAACGAGTTGATGAAATAAATTGCGGTTTATTCACTTAAAATAGGCAAACACACAGTGAAACACAAAATACATGAGAAAACACAATTACTAGGGGTCTGGGCTAGAAAACTAGACTTTCCTAGTTGAAATGAACACAAAAACCAAAGTCTTTAGTTGACCGGGACTTTGCCAGAAAGTTCCTGACGCCACCGCTCTCTTTCTTCCAGAGGGGCTGAAATCTCTTGACCGGGATTTAGTTCCAAATGTCCAGGAACTATTTTCGGCTGGCAATCCTAGCCGCTACCGCTGCGTTCAATTCTCAGAACGTGGCCACAAAAAATGGGACTTAGAAAATATTTATCCTTTCTTTCTTAATTTCTGAAGCCGGATCACCGCTATTTCTCAGAGAGCATCTTTAGATACATTCAAATTTGCCGCTTATGTTCTGGCGCTTAGAATCTGCTCTCCAGATTGGCTGAGGATTTCTTATAGTACAGCCAATTCGAGCATGGGAAATTTCCTATCAGCCAATCAGAGTGATGCCAGTCTTCTGAAGCCGGGCAAGCAGATCTTCTGAATCAGCCAAGGGCATGCGCAAGCTTGCCACCTCTGCCACTTGGTATTCAGAAGCCACATGCTGGTTTAGGCTCCTCACAGTCTGGGAAGGCAAATGGTAGTCCTGAGGACTTCCATTCATCTCAGGACGTGGGTGCTCAAGCCCAAACCTCTTGCCCAAATGTTCTTCACACCTCTGGCATCCTCTGTTGCTTTCATGTCCGATGTCTGAGTAAACATCCTGGCACCAAGCTGGTAGCCCAGTGACTCACTCAGAACATCAATCCGGAAAGATTATACCGTGCATAAGCATATATGTACATTAAACACACTGTTTAATAAACCATACATTTTATACTTTCCTAAGTCTTATGGTTATGGTGAATAGAATAAGGAGTTTGCACTTTATTCCTCCTAACCATATTCCCCACACACTATACTAGACTTAGACTTTAAAAATCCTCACAACCTTATCTATGTTTGGAGCAACCCCAGAACCCCTGTACCGGGTTCTGGGTGACCTGAGCATTAACTGGGCATCCCCACTTAACCTAGGGACCCCTTGACTGTTCCAGGGACACCTCACATCCCTATGCTCCATTTACATTTCTGGTCTGGGCTGAAGCAGGGAATCCTAGCGGTGAATTGCGCAAGCGTTTTCAAGGTGAGATTTTGCCGGAGCAATGTGCCTATATGTATCCAGGATTCCAACCTGGTTCCTTGGTACATTTTTGGGGTATCCAGCAACTCTGGACTCCGACTAGCTAGGCACATTCTGTCAGCACTTTCTTCGTAAAACCCCCTTAAAACTCGTAGCCTAGCAATCTCTGCTTGCTGGCACTCCTGGAAAGGTAAAAACACAAACATTCTTTATTGTCGCATATTTTTTCACAAGGCATATACAATCACAGGGCTCAAGAGCTGACACTCCTGAACCCCAATACATGGATCAGAGGTAACCAAATGGGCTTAACCTTTATTAGTGAGCCTGGTTATCCCCTCACCGTCACACTTCTCTGTTCTTTTTTATGGAGTGGTGCCCAAAACTGTACTCCATATTCAATGTGTGGTGTTACAAATGCTTTATTGACGGATATAATTATGTTTACTTCCCTCCCATCCATTCCCTTTTTAATGCAAGCTAAGATCTTATTTGCCTTTGCAGCTACTGCATGACTTTGGGCACTATTGCTAAGCCTGCAGTCTCTATGTAAGCTTGGAGGAGCCCACCACCCAGCAATGAAAAATAATAAGGATAATAATAGAGGTTGGTTAAAGGGTGCACATAAAGGAAAAGAGAGAGAGAGCAAAACATTATCTGCCCGTCCTACAAGAGGTTGTGCACCGTAAAAAGGACATCTTCCTCTCTACCCCCTCTGTGAATATTTTTTTTCAATAAGCCTGCTGTCTACAAGCACTCCTAAATTCTTCATCAAGGATTCACCTACTGTATCCCCATTTAATTTGTTAATTACCTGTTTATTCTTGTTTCCCAAATGCACAACCTTACATTTCTCTGTATTAAACCTCATCTACCATTTATCTGCCCAAATGTCCAGTCTATCCAAGTCCTTCTGGAGAGAAATGACATCCTGCTTTGATTCTACTAATTTACACAATTTAGTGTCATCAGCAAAGATGGAGACTTTGCTCTCTATGTCAAGCTCAAGGTCATTAATAAACAAATTAAACAGCAGGGGACCAGTACTGATCCTTGAGGTACTCCACTCACAACTTTAGCCCAACCTGAAAAAAGTTCAATTTATGACAACTCTCTGTTGTCTTTCATTCAACCAGTTTTGAATTCAGGTGCAAATATTTTTACAGGCTAATTTCATTGATTTTTTTTACACTAACCTCTTGTAACCACTTATATCAAAAGCCTTTGCAAAATGTACAGTAAGAAGACCACATACATTGCATTACCCTGGTCTAAATTTCTACTTACCTCCTCAAAGAAACTAATAATGTTATTTTGGCATGTACTATCCTTCATAAATTAATCCTGACTATTGATGTCAGGCTTACAGGTTTGTAATTCCCCAGTTGTGATATAAATTAATTTCAAACTAAAGGGACAACATATGATTTACTCCAATGTTGTGGTACTGAGCCTGTGGAAATGGAGTCCTTGAATATGAAATGTAATGGTTTGGCTATTATTGAATTTAGCTCCTTGACACCTCTTGGCTGCATGACATCGGGGCCAGGTGCTGGATTTACTTTCATTTTAGCAAGCTGCCTATGCACTTCATCCTCTGTTAACCAATAGTTAGTTAATGTAGAGGTTGTGGCTTCCTTCTGTGGGACTATTATTGCAATTGATTCCTCCCTGGTAAATACAGAGGCAAAGAATGTGTTGAAAATCCCAGCTGTTTCCTTATCTTCAATAATTTGCCAGTCCTTCTCACACTGCAAGAGTCCTACAGTATATTTTCTTTTCTAATCTTTTTGTTATTAAGGTACTTAAAGAACTTTTTAAGTTTGATCTGTTGCAATTCTTTTTACATTTTTGGTAATTTGATTTCTTTTGCAACTTTTGTTACATTCTTTATAATTCTGATATGATGCCTCTGTCCCTTTTGATGTTAAGACTCAAAGTACACTGTTTGATGTACCAAATCCAGTATTGCCCCTCTTCAGGTTGATTCCTCAATAATTTGAGTCATTTAATTGTCTTTTAGCACCCATACAAATCTGTATGTTTTCATAGACATGTAGTCTCGTTGCTTTAGATTAACTTTAGATAATTAAAGTCACCCCTTATACAAATATGTCCTGGTGTTGATGCCTTCTCTATTTTCAAAGGTATTTTGACTTCCTCTATTTCACAGATATTCGGTGGTTTACAGCATATTCCTACAAACATTTTCTTTGTACTTTTACCTCCACTGCTAATTTTTATCCACAATGTCTCAACATTTTCATAATTCGCCTATTAAACATCTTCTCTTATAATAGGTTTTAGATCTGGTTTAACATATAAGCATACTCCACCTCCTCTTCTATTTGTTCGATCCTTCAGAAAAAGGGAATAACCCTCTAAATTAACTTATCAGTCATGAGTTTCATCCCACCATGTTTCATTAATCATTGATATCATACCTTTCATTTGTAGCTATTAACTCAAGCTTCCCTCATTTAATCTGTCAGGCTTCTTGCAAGCATGCATTTAATGTTTTTTTTCCAGTCTGTCTTATTTTAAATGTAGCTGACAGATTTCCTCAAGTCCTGAATCTTTTGCGGATTCTGAGTCATTGAATTATGGCTTTTGCAGGAGTAGAGAGGTAGAGACCTGCTTTACTAGTCTCATTATATATATATATATATATATATATATATATATATATATATATATATATATATATATACATATATATATATATATATATATATATATATATATATATATATATATATATACATATATATATATATATATATACATATATATATATATATATACAGTATATATATATATACAGTATATATATATATATACAGTATATATATATATATATATATATATATATATATATATATATATATTCAAAAGATAAATAGATGATACCGTTCTGGGGCTAACGAAATGCTTTTATTTGTGCGAGCTTTCGAGATACACTGATCTCTTCTTCCGGCGATGTTACAATGAATGAGGCAAGCAAAGGGTATACTTAAATACAGTGTCTCTTGGAATGTTATCTGTGCTTGTGCCTACCCCGTGCGTGGATGGGATTTGTGGCTAGAGGTGTTTAATGGTTCCTGAAAGTTAGTGATGTAAGAGTGTGTGTGTATCTGTGTGAATATAAATGAATACACGCCCATATACACTCTAACTTTTGAAACAGACGTCAAAGTTTGCTAAGTTTGAATTTCAAACCCACAAACATGCCCATCACTAATCTATACATTATTTGATATGGCATACACAATTTAGGCCCTTTTAGAATATGCTGTGAAGCCAAATCCCTGTGCAGGAGATACATTTTTTAATTTTAATGGAGTTGGTTTCTTTTTCAGGATAGGGAAGTCTGCTTCACTACAAATTGATTTGACTGCTTGATCTAACATTTGTCCACAAGCATTAAATAGAATTGTTTCTTTATGTAATTATCTGCTCTTCTACAAATGAGCCAATAGCCTGTCCAACTATAATAGTCATCTTAATGTCAACATACCTGTATGATGAACATTTTGTCACTAAGAAGGAGAATACAGAAAAAGTGACCAGAAAAAGATAATAACACATTTAAAAAAAAAAAAACATTAACCAGTCTTCAAATGTTACAAAATAAATAAGTACTGTACATTTAAGTTCAAAATTATTTTGTACCATATATAAACCTAAAAACTATTTCAAGACACATTAAAGTAAACTTAGACTGAAAATAATGGCAATGTGAAAAAAGGTCATTTATAAAGTGGACATTTTTTGCATTTTGAAAATCCTATATTGAATCAGTATACAAAAAATGATTCAGTTTACAAAATTACAACTTTTCAAAGTAGTCCAAATCTCTCATGGCAATATGTGTGACCCTTACAATACATCAGGTAACCCCAATTCGCCCTTTCTATCACATCACCAATACTGTAGGTTTTCTTTAAAATGTTGTATGCATTCCTTAAGCCAGCAACTATAAAAGACTTGAACAAGCCACATTAATATCATTGACATTTCTGCTGATGGAAGTTAAACCTGTTTAACTTTGTTGCATTTATAGAATATCCCTTGAGTTGCAATTCAGTAGAGCATTTTTAACTGCTAAGTATGGTAGATGATACCCATCAAACTTTCACTATGTTTATAAATATGTATATGTGTAAATGTTATCACTTTGTATTGCTTTTATTTTTTTAGTTATATTCTTTTTTTCTCTGCAACACGACAGTACCAATAGAAAACTCATATTAATGAAGTCCCTTTTCCCCGTAACTAAAGGAACTACCTGTACTGCCATACCTGTCAGGCTACCAGAAGGCCTGAGCATCCGCCACTGGGAGCCTTGGGTGGTCGCTTGTTCGCTTTGGTGCAGCGCCTCCACCTGCGAGGGATCCCAGTTTAGTGGGATGCACACCTCACAGGAACCAATAGTAACAGTAATACACACACAGGTATATACAGTAATAACGGCTTTTACTGAACATATATCACGGCATCCTGTACCACACAGTAAATGTACTTATAACATGGCATACAGTACACCAGAGGAGTGTCCCAAAAGTACATTGGGTGCTAAGCATCAATACCCGTATGTCCTTTCCCAATGTCAGGCCCACCCAAAAGGGAAAGTGGTAAAATATGCACGTACAAAAAATCAATATAGTCAGGCAATACATGAATTTTGTCACATGTTACCAGCACGAATCAGCATCTGGCCAGACTGCAAAGATATGGAGAGTAAACCGACAGCTTGGGTGACGTGTTGTAATCCCAGGTGTCCTCTATCTTGTTCAGTCACTGATCCTACAATTTGCCAGCCATCTGAAGCACCGTGGCTATCCCTGCTCTGAATCCATCACAAACTCACTTCCTGGTGTGACGTCACTCGAGTTGCATCACCGGGGTTGTACGGGGGCTCCAAGGTTCAAATCGGCATACAGAAGCAAATGATCGTGTGTGCCAAAGTTCTTAAATTGTATAGCTAGTAGAAAAGTTCATATAATGATGGAGGTATATAAATATACCCCTTAGGGAACGCAATCTTCAATATTCTACGTGGTTCGTTAAAAACAACTTCTTCAAGGACATGATTCATGTCTGGCCATCCCAAAGGATCCTGGGAGGTGTAGTTCCCTTACGGAGTACTTCCTAAGATGGCCACCGCTACTGAGAAGCCTCTGCGCATGTGCAAGCTTCCTAATGGCCGCCTGGACGTCGGGGCTTCTCTACGCATGTGCGGGTTGCCTCTGCGCATGCATGGGTTGCCTTTGCGTATGCGTGGCCATCCAAAACGGTGGTGCCCTATACCTACGTCTGCGGCAGGATACCGGCCACCCGGTCGCCCCATCTATCGGCCGCAGCCCCGACTGCAATGCTTTTTGCACTGCGTACCTCCGCAACCATCCGCATCGGAGGAAGGGGGACCAGGAGGACCTTGCTACATCCTCGCCCTGTTGGAGAATCCAACCTACCCGCTTGGGAACAACATAACTGTAACGGGTGTGCTTGCCACAAACCGGGACTGGACCGCGGGGCTGAGGTGAGGATGTGAATACACTGACCTTAGGCCGTGCAGCCGGTTCTGGATTGCGCAGTTCAAAGTCGTTCATAGCAGGGTCATGGTTGGAGACAGTAGCAACATCGATATCCAAGCAGGGGTTCGGAAACAGGATGTCAGGTGTGCTCCGGTTCAGCATAGGAGCAGCAGCAGCGCGGGAGTGGCCTCTGCGTGAGGAGCGGGAATGGCCCATGGTACGGTCACCGCAAATGGAGAAGGCAGACCAGACTAGGCACACTGTAGGGCAGCACTGGCAAACCAGTGCTTCAGCACAAGTTGAATAGCCTCAAAGGAGGGAAAAGCAAAAGAGGGAGGAGTAGGAAGGGTTCGGTAACAGCAGAGAGAGGAGAGCAGGAGCCCCACACCTCCACCCTTGCCATCAGGGAGCGGAGTGTGGGAGAAAGAAAGGCCACCATAAGAGAGGGCAGCTTCCAGTGCAGAGTCAGACTGAGTGAGCCAGGTCTCATTTATAGCAAATAGGAGCAGAGAGTGAGAGAGAAAGTAGTCATGCACAGAGAGGAACTTGTTAGAAAGGGAGCGAGCATTCCAAAGGGCACATGAGAAAGGGAGAGATGAGGGAAGGTGGCATGGGATGGGTATGAGGTTGGAGGGGTTGACACCAGAAGGAGTAGAAGTTGCAGAAGTTCAGAAAGCCGTCTTTCTTTATTGACAGCCTGAATGCAGACTAAGTTATAGGCCCCCATGTAGATCTAATTTAGTGAAGACATAGGCATTCTTTACTTGTTCCAGAAGTTCCGGAATTAGAGGTAGTGGGTATCTGTTGTTGATGGTGACCTATTTTAGAGCATGGTAGTCAATAAATGGTCTCAAGGGTCTCTCATTTTTAGGGACAAAAAATAGAGGTGCCCCAGTCTGGGACTTGGCCAGGTTTTCGTTTATGAATTTTTTTGATACTTCGGTCTACGGATCAGAAAGCGGATAAATATGACCGAAGGTAGCATCAGGTATCAGGTCAATAGGACCATCATATTCTCGATGTGGAGGTGCAGTTTCAGTGTCCTACAGAAGGTTTAAGAGAAAACAAGAGTTTTGGACAGGATTATGCAAACTATGCCACTGCAAACCAATAATGACAGAGAAATTAGGAGACAAGTGGGCCTATTCTAGTAGTCTTCATAAAAAATTTCAGAAAGCTCTGAATACCTGTGATAGCAAAGTGACCAAAACTGGGGTAATGGGTATCAGCTCCGGAGACTCCCGGCATCAATGTGATGCAGGAAAAAAGCATTTTTTTCTAAGTCCCTCTCTCGCTGCCAACTCTGCCGCTTCTCCCCAGCTTCACGCCAACTTTTCCTGGCGTGATGATTTTGAGAGGAACTCACCATTCTAGAGCTGCAATTAGCCTCTTATAAGCTAATCGAGGCTACTAGAATTGCACGAGTTTCAAAACCTGACAATAAGTGGCTTATCGGCGCTCACCCGGCGATGTATTTTTGACGGCAGCAAGATATGCGATTCATGCCTTTATCGCCCACTTATCGAGGCTTTCTGAATAGCAGTAGGCATTTTGGCTGTAAAGGCCTCGATAGGTGGGTTATCGTGGCTTATAGAATAGGCCCCAAGATGTCCAAAGAAATGTACTCTGGAGGATCACAAGAAGCCAGGACAAGAAGACTCGTTTGCATCGTATTGGGTCCAGATTTTAATGGAGATCTATTAATTGATTACACTACTTTAATTTGAGTCTGCTTTAACATGGGAATTTAGTGTTCCTGTACATAAAGTTAATTCATCACATTTTCCGAAGCTACTAAAGCCATTAAGGCATCAACTAGATAAGGTTAATGTGACTGACCAGGATTATGCAACATCACGGATAACGTCAAAAGTGAATATATAGCAATATTATCACAGGAAGCTTGACTGAATACAGCCACATTTGAAGAATAATTTTTGTTACTTGACAAACTTCTCCTTACCCCATTGGGCAGTGTCGTTTCCTGGCCTCAGCATTTTTAGGAATTGCAGTATACGTTCACAAAAATGGCCAAAATGACTGCAGTACAGACAAAGTGATTCTGACCTGTGATGTCGTCACTGTTCCGGTGTCAATGAACACCTGGAAGATACAATCTGCATAGGTTAAAGCAGAGTGTGGCAGGCTGGAGAATCTTACTTAGTGGCTTCAGGGTGTGTAGCTGAACTTAGAAGCATCTACCATTGCGGAACAAGTCTCTGGACGAGCAATATGAGCTAGTTCGTCTTTTAGCTCATCTCATCAAAGTCACATTGGAACAATCATAGCTTGTATGCCATCAGTCCAAACAGTCTCTGCCATCAATGTCTTCAATTTGAATATATGTCAACAAATCACTTGAGCCTTGTCGAAGTTCAAGAAGAGCGTATTCTGCTATCTGTTTTCATGCTCTGAGGTTGAAAACTTTCTTAAATTCGGTCTTGCAGTCAGAATCATTTCCTTAAAGTGGACTCTTCTAAGTGGCCTGAGGTGTAGCCCACATAAGGGCATACCCCGTCAGGTTACTGAGTATTAATCAAATCGTAGCGTGATCGTTTAAAAACATGGTCTGATGTAAACAAATGTTGGTTATGCACTGGTTAAAGAAAACCTGAGGCGAAGGTGAGGAGAATGGAGCCCTGATCTTTGAGCTCCGCTCCCACCAGCATCTTTAACACAATTTAAAGCAACAGAACCCAGTAACCGGCGCAATAAACCCCAGGATAAAGCATATAAACACCAGAGGATGGCAGCAGGTAAAGTGACACGAGCTAGAAGTCAGCCGGTCACAACATATTTCAAAAGGAAGGGGGTGACCCCAACGGGGAAACCGGAGCTTCCCGCGCAACCTGCCAGCATGAACCCCGACAGCGATCCCTCACTGGAGGATGACAGGGACGTGGAGACAGTCCGTCGCAAGGATCTGAAAGAATTTTGCGCCCAGATGCAAAAATTCTTTCAAACCGAATTATGGGCGCTAAGAAAGGAGGTAGATGCACTTGGGGAAAGAACTGACACCCTTGAGAAAAAGTCTGAAGAAACCACAGCCGCCATTACATAAACTCAAGAACAGATCTCCACAATGAATGACAGGATCAGATTCCTTGAAGATAAAGTAGAGGACGCAGAAAACCGCGATAGGCGGTGCAATATAAGGCTGAGAGGTGTCCCAGAAAGTATCTTAGACACTGAAGAGTTCACTAACAGCTGGCTTGAACATGTCTTCCCAGACAAACCAGAGTCCGAGATTAGGCTGGACCGGTGCCACAGTGCTCTCCGCAGCAAACCCCAAAAAGGAGATCCCCCAGAGACATCGTGGCCCGCTTCCACCATTTCCGTACTAAGGAGGAGGTCTGCAGGCTTGCCAGAGAGGATAATTCTTTGGTATTTGAAGGAGTTAAACTGCAAATATACCAAAACCTGGCACCTGCCACACTGGCCAAATGAAAAGCCTTAGCCCATATCACCAAGGTCCTCAGGGATAACAACACTAGATTGTTCCCCTGCGCCCTTATGTCTATCAAAAATGGGGTTGCACACACCCTGCGGAGGCCAGAAGATGGAGAGACATTCCTTGCTAAGCTTGGAGTTACCGGGACTTCCCATACTCCACCTCACCTCCCTTCATCCAGTTCAAACACTCCCGCACCCATCTGGAGTCAAGCTGGTACCTCTGGCACCAAAAAGAGTACAAAAGATGGCGCAGCCCCGGAGACATCTGGCTCTGATAAAGTCTAACCAACGCTGCCACACATGGTCTTGTACTCTCTCCTGCCTCCAACCTAACAAAGATGAGCCGGATTGGAGCGGTGAGGACCCCCAGATCATGAGCAGACCTACCGGGACAGCCTCTGGATGAAGAGGAATGGGTCTTCACCTGGAGAAGATACACACCCGACTTCGAAGCAGCAGCCATCTTGCCAAGCTCCTTCCCGAACTTGCGCGGAAGGCGTAATGGCTTTCGCGCGCTTCAAGCACGACGTAATCTCTATGCACTCTCATCTCGCGAGATCTCGGACGCCCCTAGATGACGTCAGACCAGACAAAATCCAAGATGTGAGACAGGGTTGCCTGAGTTGGTCGAGAGGAGGCTGAAGGAGAGTTGAGACAGAGGAGTCTCTCCCTCCGACCACCTTGGTCAACCCGAAAGTTACAGTAGCCTCACACCAGCTGTACAAAGGTCATGTTACATGTTCGGCATAGGTTACATAGTTATGTTATATAAACCATTTCCCCTGCCCTTCCCCTTCTTCAATCAATAAACAAACCAGCCCCCCTACTAAATAACCCCAAAATAATAAAGATATTAAAGAGAACCAGATGAACTTGGCCTTATAAGAAGATTAGGCCCTTATGCTCTCTACACACTTTCTACACCCCACACAAGTCCGTTTGACCACCATATTAAACGCATCGGAAGCTAAAACCCACAGAAATCAAGAGAAATATCTCTCATAGTTACCTACATAGAGTATTTAAGATTACTCCCTTATACTCCCTAATATACCTCTAAATAAGTATTAGTATTAGAGACGATAGAGATATATAGTTATTCTGACAAAGTACCCGTGATTTACAATGTTGTGGTTTACCTAATTATTTACAATTTGGGATTATATAGTTCTCACATAATCATTATAATCTCTATAATCTATAATCAGGTTACAGGTGGTAGTTATTTATAGGTTATCTGTTATATGGTGTTTGCTGTCTAAATGTTACAGAAGGGCTTTGAAAGGGTTACAGAAAGGCTATATAGATGTTAGTGATGTTGATTATATGGTATAAACGTATCAAATCTATGTCATAGACGCAGTTTAGGGGTCACCCTAAATAGACGGGTTACATTATAGCACACAGGTTGAGCAGGGTAGGTTATGCAGAGGGTACATACAATACACTTCATGTATTATCTTTTGCTACGCGTTGTAATTATCGTACGTATTGTATACATATGCTTTTGTATATAGGTTATTGAGTTCAGATAGGTCAATTCAGTTATTTATAAGGTTAATATATTTCATTCAGGGTTTAATTACACTATATATAGCTGACAACAACCAAGTTGGCTAAAATACGGTATTTGTTTTATTTTTCATACACAGGCGGCACACTTTATTTGAGTACGGCTCATTCCGCAAGCCGGGATATGTCCTGGCTTGCGAGCCGCACTCCCTCAGCGGGTGCCTGTGCCGCCTGTACGCGTGCCCAGGGCTCCCCGAGGGAGCCCTGGTGTCGCGCGGATGTGAGGACGGCGGCGGGACGTTCCGGGGGACCCGGCGGACCCGGTGAGGAGAGGGGGAAGCCCCGATCGGCGGGCCTCTCCTCCGAGGCTTCAGCGCGTGCCCGGCACCCTCCGGCGCACGCCAGGTTACTGCTGCGGTCGAGAACGGGCAAATGCTCGAATAAACTCGGCCGCAGCAGTATCTGTCATATGTGTTTATGTAGATAGTATACAAATGCATAGATAAATATTTGAAATCTGATCAGATAGTTTAATAAAAGTTGTTTAGACGCTGTTCACAATAGATAAGAACACAAACACAAGGGCTCTACGGCCTAAGGTTATTGTTATTTCTCATGGGTAATCCCGTTAGCCCCGTTACTGTTAATATTAATATTATTGTTTATGTTACAATCATGAAGCACTAGTATTGGTCACTATCAGTAGTAATATGTTATTATCACTGTCACATTTTCTGTCGCAGTTAACAATGTACGCATTTTTTGAAAAGATGCCGGGGGAGGTACCCTCCTTCGAGCATGTGTTCCCTTTTCCGGTCCCCAGATTTGAGGGACCGATTTCAAGACCCAGGGTGGGATGTCTCCAACACAGGAGATTGGCCCATCTTTAAGATGGAGTCGGATGACCCACCCTCTAGTCGCAAGGGCTACTCTCGAGGGCTCCCGAGATACGCCCTTGTTTTTTGTTCATCCCTTCTTACATTTTTTTCCTTTGTGTTATTATTTCCCGTTTTAGCCCTCTTGTTGCTTCCCCTGTTTTGTCTACCTTTCCCTGTCCTCTCCTTTTCCCTTCCCTCTCTAGGATACATGGACCCCACCTAGAACATCTAGCTGACAGGGTAGATATGGACACAACCGAAAGAAACCTTAGAAATAACATCATAAGTAAGTACTGTATACAGATCACTAAACGCATCATTCCTTGCACCGTAAAACATGGCGTTAATATTAATTTCTCACAATGTGAAGGGCTTTAATAGCCCAATCAAAAGAAAGCTTGCTTTTACAGATTACAAGAGAAAACATGCGGATGTGTTGTTTCTACAAGAGACGCACTTTAGTAATAATAACTCTCCTAAGACAAGGGCTTTTCCCAATTTTACACGGCATCAGCATCAGTTAAAAAAAGAGGAGTAGCCATCTTATTTAGTAACACAATTCCATTTGTGTCCCAGACAATCAAAAAAGATGCTGAAGGTCGTTGTATCATTCTAACAGGTACAATACACAAGCAGCCCATCACATTGGCCTCCCTCTACGCTCCCTGTACACAGGATGCGTCTTTTTTTGACAGATTCTTCCGCTTATTAAACTCAGCAACTAAGGGATATATTATAATAGCAGGAGATTTCAATATCACAATGCAATCTTCACTAGACAGATCAGGGGGGAGTGACTCCGATAATAAAAAAGCTCAAAACACCCTGCACAGTGCCCTAAAAGACAATCAACTAGTAGATATGTGGAGGGAGCTCCACCCTATGACAAGGGACTACACTTTCTATTCCCACCCACATTCCTCATACAGCAGAATTGATTATCTCTTTGTTTCGTGCCACTTGGTTCCTAAGGTCACTCATACAATGATCCATGATAATTCATGGTCTGACCATTTTTTTTATTAATTATTAGTGCTGGACTTGGGGGTTTTCTGATTATATTTCTGTGAGATTACTCACTACAATTAAGTGTTCATTTGTGGACTCTTCTTTTTCCCCCTAGTTCCAGTTTATGTTTCAATATCTGTTGGTTTGTTTTATATGTTAAGTTTGTGCTGTTCATTATTGATATTTGTGTATCACCATTTATTTTAATTAATGTAATTAAAAAAATAGTATTAACTTTCATTCATCATATCATTTCAGACAATGAGTGCATGTTAAAGGGTGTTTCTTTTCTCTCATATTATACCATTACCCCATTCCCCCTCTGCACCTTTGTCACCATTCATTAGTGTGTTAATCAAGCTGACGCGAGACTCATTCCATCTTTCCCTTTCCCCTTTCCCCTATCCCACCATTATTTAATAATAACTCTCCTAAGTTCCTTGACAAGGGCTTTTCCCAATTTTACACGGCATCAGCATCAGTTAAAAAAAGAGGAGTAGCCATCTTATTTAGTAACACAATTCCATTTGTGTCCCAGACAATCAAAAAAGATGCTGAAGGTCGTTGTATCATTCTAACAGGTACAATACACAAGCAGCCCATCACATTGGCCTCCCTCTACGCTCCCTGTACACAGGATGCGTCTTTTTTTGACAGATTCTTCCGCTTATTAAACTCAGCAACTAAGGGATATATTATAATAGCAGGAGATTTCAATATCACAATGCAATCTTCACTAGACAGATCAGGGGGGAGTGACTCCGATAATAAAAAAGCTCAAAACACCCTGCACAGTGCCCTAAAAGACAATCAACTAGTAGATATGTGGAGGGAGCTCCACCCTATGACAAGGGACTACACTTTCTATTCCCACCCACATTCCTCATACAGCAGAATTGATTATCTCTTTGTTTCGTGCCACTTGGTTCCTAAGGTCACTCATACAATGATCCATGATAATTCATGGTCTGACCATTTTTTTTATTAATTATTAGTGCTGGACTTGGGGGTTTTCTGATTATATTTCTGTGAGATTACTCACTACAATTAAGTGTTCATTTGTGGACTCTTCTTTTTCCCCCTAGTTCCAGTTTATGTTTCAATATCTGTTGGTTTGTTTTATATGTTAAGTTTGTGCTGTTCATTATTGATATTTGTGTATCACCATTTATTTTAATTAATGTAATTAAAAAAATAGTATTAACTTTCATTCATCATATCATTTCAGACAATGAGTGCATGTTAAAGGGTGTTTCTTTTCTCTCATATTATACCATTACCCCATTCCCCCTCTGCACCTTTGTCACCATTCATTAGTGTGTTAATCAAGCTGACGCGAGACTCATTCCATCTTTCCCTTTCCCCTTTCCCCTATCCCACCATTATTTAATAATAACTCTCCTAAGTTCCTTGACAAGGGCTTTTCCCAATTTTACACGGCATCAGCATCAGTTAAAAAAAGAGGAGTAGCCATCTTATTTAGTAACACAATTACATTTGTGTCCCAGACAATCAAAAAAGATGCTAAAGGTCGTTTTATCATTCTAACAGGTACAATACACGAGCAGCCCATCACATTGGCCTCCCTGTACACAAGATGCGTCTTTTTTTGACAGATTCTTCCGCTTATTAAACTCAGAAGCTAAGGGATATATTATAATAGCAGGAGATTTCAATATCACAATGCAATCTTTACTAGACAGATCAGGGGGAAGTGACTCTGATAATAAAAAAGCTCAAAACACCCTGCACAGTGCCCTAAAAGACAATCAACTAGTAGATATATGGAGGGAGCTCCACTCTACGACAAGGGACTACACTTTCTATTCCCACCCACATTCCTCATACAGCAGAATTGATTATCTCTTTGTCTCGTGCCACTTGGTTCCTAAGGTAACTCATACAATGATCCATGATATTTCATGGTCTGACCATGCACCAATTGAGCTCAGGTGCAACAACATTCAGGCCAATCGACCAGGCGCAAACTGGAAACTCAATGAATTTATCCTTAAAATACCCAAAACTTGCGAAACAATAGGTCAAGAAATAGCTCAATTCTTTGAGATAAACACAGGCTCTGTGGAGTCCCATATGGTTTTATGGGAGGCTCATAAAGCAACTTTAAGGGGCATATTAATCAATATCATTGCCAAAAGAAAATGAGTGAGGGACTCCAAAATTAGGACGCTCCAATCCAAATTGCATTCCCTCCTATCGAGCCACAAGATCAATCCTGATCCACTTACGACACAGGAACTTAAAGACACAAAAATTGTATTAAATATGTTATTGACTTCCCGGGCGGATAATTCCCTATGTTGGTCTAAGAGGAAATTCTATGAAAAAGCTAACAGGCCGGATACGATGCTAGCTCGCGCATTGAAAGATAGGCAATCTAAGTTTAATATCCAAGCTATACGCTTCAAATCGGGTATACATACGACCAACCCTAAAAAAATAGTAGAAGAATTCGGTTCATTTTATGGTTCCCTATACGATGGAAAGAAGGTGGCACATAATAACAACACGAGAGATTTCTTAGCCAGCTCAAAACTAGAGAGATTGACAGAGTCTGACAGAGAAGCTATGGGCACTGACTTCACATTAGAAGAAGTGTCGCAAGCTATTAAAGAACTCAAGGCATTAAAAGCACCAGGCCCCGATGGCTTCTCGGGGCTATATTATAAGAAGTTCTCTAATTTACTCGCCCCACAGTTGCTCCAATTGTTCAAAGCTATATTAGCAGGAGCCCCAATACCTGTGGACATGCTGCGGGCATCTATATCACTTATACATAAACCTGGCAAGGATCCGCTAAATTGAAAAAGTTATAGGCCAATCTCACTAATTAATACCGATATAAAAATATACGCTAAATTATTGGCCAATAGATTAAGTCTAATCCTACCCAGACTAATACACCCAGATCAAGTCGGTTTCGTTAAGGGCAGGCAGGCAGCGGATAACACCCGACGATTTATTGATCTGCTGGAACTGGCAAACAAAAATAACACGCAAAGCATATTAAGTCTGCACGCGGAAAAAGCTTTTGATAGGATAGACTGGCCTTACTTAAAAGAGACGCTCGCGGCATTCGGCTTCAGGGGATCGGGTGAGTGGAGCGATTATGTCGCTATACTCAGGCCCAAAAGCCAGGGTTATACATCAGGGCTTCCCCTCTGCCCCATTTCAAATTCAAAGTGGCACGAGACAGGGGTGCCCGTTATCTCCCCTCCTGTTTGTTCTATGTTTCGAACCTCTGGGGGCACGTGTTCGAGTCAGTCTGGATATCACAGGGTTAAACACATACTCTCAATCACATAAAGCGGCCCTGTACGCAGACGATATCCTATTGATCATCTCAAAACCCCTCACGTCATTACCTAATCTATTCGACCTACTAGACAAATCTTCTAAGCTCTCTGGGTTCAAAATAAACCAATCTAAGTCTGAAGCTCTGAATATCAATGTCCCTAGACATACAGAGAAACTACTGAAACTAAATTTCAAATTTAACTGGCAAAAGAACTCTGTAAAATATCTGGGGATCCACATCACCAAAGATGCAAAAAGTATCTATAATGCAAATTATCCCAACCTAATTCGGACTTTAAAACAAGACTTCATTAGATGGTCTTCCAAGAAGATATCTTGGATTGGAAGGATACACTGCGTTAAAATGAATCTACTTCCCGTATCCTTTACCTCTTCCAGACATTACCGGTGCCACTCAAACTGAAGGATATACTCTCACTTCAGTTTGAAATCTCTAACTTTATCTGAGGAGGGAAAAAAACGAGAGTCAACAAATTAAATATGAAAAGACCTACCTTAGCGGGTGGCTTAGCGGTACCTTGCCTGTTATCATATTATAAAGCGGCTCAATTAAGTCATATTATACAATGGCATTCTGATGCTAAACTAAAAAGATGGGTGGAGCTAGAGAGTGCTGCTTGCGCCCCATTAGAGCTTAACAACCTGATTTGGCTACCTAAAACTGCAAGAAAAATGGCTATGCTACCGCTTGCCTCAATGACCAACTCCATATCGGTCTGGGAAGGAACGAGATTAAAAAACTCTCTCACCTCAGGAAGTTCTCTGATGTCACCCATTTGGAACAACCCCGGTTTGCACCTGGCCTTATTGGTAACAATCACTCAATCTGGAAGATAAAAGGATACAACAGACTCAAAGACTTGGAGGGCTATAATCTAAAAATCAAATCATTCGATCATATCAGATTAGAAAAAGACATTCCCCATGTTGAATTCTATAAATACCTCCAGTTTAGAGCATTTTATAATAAATTCGCCCCGTACCCCCCTTGACAAATTTTGAAAAGCTCTGTCGGACAGAAACCGACACTAAGGGACTTATATCTACGATATACGGAGAGGTCTGTAGCTTCAAAACAACAAGTACTATCATTCCGTAATCAATGGGAAATAGACCTAGGGGAGACCCTAGAGAATGAAGAATGGAACACCACATTTTTGGCTACCGCTAAAAGTTCTATATGCACCACACTGAAGGAGAACGCATATAAAGTTCTTATGAGAAGGTACCTCACCCCACTCAAATGATCGAAGTTTATACCAGGGTCCTCCCCATTATGTCCTAAACAATGTGGAGGAACAGCTGACCTGTTACATATGCTGTGGTCCTGCCCGCGGATATCCCCAATTTGGGAAAAGATCACAAATTGGATCCAGAGGATTTTTGACCTCACTATTCCCCCGGACCCATGGCTGTTTCTTTTAAACAGACCCTTAAAAGGCCTATCAAAGTCGCATAATAAATTAATTGCACATTTCGCAATAGCCACGCGGTGTGAGCATTATGGAAACGCCCCGATATTCCAATTATCCAAAAGATTCGGAATCGTATTTGGTTTATTTGCCAGATGGAAAAGTTAACAAGCGTAATTAACGACACTGGTGACAATTACCTAAAAGTCTGGGCTCCTTGGCTAGCTCAGACAGACATCCCTGGGGTAGAGCGTAACACAATTTGGCTATAATAGTAATAAATGCACTCTCCTACAGAGAGGTGAGGCCCTTGCCCACAATAAATACCTCACACACCCTGAGATCACTCATCTATACCTTACTTCGGCTTCTGCATCTGGCCGTTCCATACACTCCCTCCGGTCCCCCATTCCTATTCTTCATCCCTTCCCTCTTCCCACCCCCCTCCCCCCTTTTTTTTGTGTTCGTCTCTCCTATTTATTATTGTAATTATTTTCCCCAAACCCCCCACAATAAGAGTGACTATCCGCACTTGCACGGTTAAGGAGGGCTCGAAAAACCGTGCGGGCCTGTTATGCGTAAATTAATGTTTACTATATGCTATTTTGAACAATGTTTGCCTGAATGGTTTTTTATGTATAACAAGCATGTATTCATCAATAAAATATAAGTTATAAAAGAAAACCTGAAACTTGTACTGTTTCCCATCAAAGCGGTCAGGCATGGGTAAAGTCAGGGCAGACATAAAATAACATCTTCTTATTTGCCTTCACATACTATCAGGTTCAGTGGGGGAATCCAGACAGGTTAAAGTTCATTTATAAAATGTATGGTGAAAAAGGTAGGTCTTGAGCCTATTTTGATAGGGTTTCAGTGAGGGTGCCTCTCAAACAGTACAAGGCAGACTGTTCCAGAGAGTGTGAGCAGCGTGGCTAAAAACATTGGTACCAAAGGATGTCAAAGAAATTCTGGGAACTATTATGAGTCCTTCATCTTCAAATTGAAATGAGCGAATTGGAGTGAAGGCAACTAGAAACTCTTTCAGATAGCTGGGACTCGGGTCATGTAGTGCTTTGAATGTCAGCAATCTACTCTTGAAATAAATTCACAATTTTACAGGCAGCCATTTCAGAGAATGGAGAACAGGTGTCATGTGGAGAATTCAGTAAACAGCAGGTTCTGTAATGGGAGTGACACAACATCACTCAAGCTAGCAAGGTTATTGAGAAGCCAGAAGTACAGAGGGAGGTGCCTTTTATAGGCCATGGAGTCATGTGTTGTAGTCAGCACAGCTGACTGCTAAAGAGCTGCCTGGATTGAACAGTCCCTGTACATGGGTCCATATAGTAAGTACTGTTTTTGAGATGTTAAGTTTGAAGGACATCCCTTAAGAGATAGAGGGAAAAAACGAGAACCCTTTAATATTTTGACATATCTTGCAGAAAAATCACAAATGCTTAATGAAAATGTTAACATTTATAAGTATGTCACAGAAGATTATTACATTTAAGAATTATTTGATAATCAAATATTCTTTGGAATTGTTGATGACATGATGACCTCATCAAGTGCATATTTACATACAATAATTGGTTTAGCGAAAAGTATAAACACATTATAAAATGCTTGAGACAAAGCAACGATTTAAGGTTCCAAAATCCATGTATAAAATGTTTCCTAATAAATGATGGTCGCTAGGAGGACTGAAAAAATGAATTTGTAAAACAGCTTATCTTCAGGAGTGGGAGCAGTGGTGTTCTCGTCCTCGGGTATGCATTTCAGCAGAAGGAGGACATTTTGAACACACTAATCATAGTGTTTCAGATTGGTAGGGGGTTAATATAAGGGGTTTTAGCAGTTGGGGTAAGGGGATTTAGGGTAAGGGCTTAGGGATTACATTAGGGGGTTTACCCTGAGTTGCAAAGTGCCCGGTGAACGTAGGTTCCAGTGGTGGGGTGAGTCATAGCAAAGAGGCAGCAATTTAGTCATGGCAAAACAGAAGCAACCAAATATCGGTTTGGTACCGGATTGGTTCCCTCCATTTAAGGTGACGTTCCAAAAAAATGGAAGGCGTCACATGGTACATCCACCAATCAGGTTGGTGGATATACTATGTAATTCCATCAAGTTTGGCAGAGAAGTGATGCCTGTTCACATGGTACACTGGCGACACACTTTATTCGAGCTTGGCTAGTCCCACGAATTCTGGTATACCCGGGTGTATTGAGGTTTGTGACTGTTTTCTGCCCGAGTGCATTGAGTTATTTTCCGGCAGGGATTGAAGCATTTTATTCCCGCTGGCTGCAATACTGCACAGTACATATATATATACTGCATTACAATTCATGAATTTATGCCATCTGGTAGACACGCGAAGCATTGCAGCCTATTAAATCCTAATCATTATCATTTAACAGATCAGCCGCCCATCAGCCAGGCATGAACCCAGGCTGGGAAGGCAAATGCAACGGGGCTTGCCAGAGGTGAGGAGCGGCGCATTCCAGGTATCTGCCAGGTACATACCGGGTATTTGCTCGAATAAAGTGTGTCGGTGCAGTACATTAACCAGTCGGATTCGTGGATGTACCATGTGTCTGTTAAATGTGACGTCACAGGCCTTATATAAGGCCTGTCATGTCTCATTTGAAAGGAAGTGGAGGAGGTGTAAACACCTCAAAGAAAGAAGAAAAGAAGATCTACTCACTAATGACTTCTCTTAAAGCAACAGAGGATCGTGGACTGCTGCGCATCACCTTTATTTATTTTTTGTGCCATCGAGCAAGGATTATTTTTAAAAAAATCGGATTTATTTTTTCCTGATTGTTTCTTTGGTGTTTATTTTTATATCATTGGCCACGGCACTGTGAATCCTGGGTGCTCCTAACACTGATACATTGGCTGAATGCCTGAGCAAGAAAAGGGCAAGACGGCGATCGAAAGTCTGCATCCACCGAGAGTAATTCGGCGCACTCACACTCTGCTCCGAATTATCCTCACGTTATTACTGCTGTCTTCCTGTTTTCAGTGGCAACCCAGGGGGAGGAGGAGGAGGTGTTTTTCGCTGCAGACGTGTGGTTTTTGAAATAATGGATGGCGGGACTCAGAGGCTGATAGATGGTCTAAACTAAGAGGTAAGACGGCTTTCCTTACCTCCATTACCCGTACCTAGTCCCTCCGACAGAACTCAACATTATCCACATACATTTGGGATCAATGGGTGTCATAATGGGAGATTCGTTGCAATACTACTGTCTCCAGGACATATTACCTTCTCCGAAAGACCTCCTACTTAACCTCCCCCCGATTCTAACACAGTGTATTTCATTGGAATTAGCGCACTCTGGAGCACAGGACAGCACTCTTTTTCTATTTGTATTCACCGAGAGTCACGGTTGTATAAGGGCCTTTTCTTGCTCTGGCAATTTTATTATACCATGGGATTATGGTGCTTATATTGAGGCCCTCCGCCTCTCTCCTTGAATTCTTCCAATCGCAGTTCTCAGCTTAGGGGATTTTAATATTTACTTTATTCACTATGCATACTATGTTCATGGTTCTTGTTTGATATTAAAATTGTATTCTTTTTTATTTTATATGACCATATTGTTCTGTCTATCTTCCAATCCACATTTTGGACTAGTTACTATACTTAGCCGATGATCTGGGGATATTATCTCTTTATTCTACATCGGATGTCCCACTTATGTTTGACTCTTAGTGCAATTAACAGGGATTCATTTCCCTGTGCACGAGCCCTTTCATCTATATAGTCATTAACTGGTTTGAGCGGTGTCTATTTGTGTAAATAAACTTTTGAAGAAGTTGACATTTTGCAAATATGTCCCCAAAATTTTTTTTTATATGAAACATCTTTTTTTAAATTCTTATGACATGAAGCAAAATTAATTTTCATTCTAAATTATAAGTTTAAGGAAGTGTTAGAAATTTGCAACCACTGGTGCACACCGGCTAGTGCAATAGCACATTAGTTCCACCCTCTTCTCTCACAGTACTAATTTTTTAAAAAAGCTAAAGGTACTTCTCTCACTGGCACATTGTGCATGTCTTGCTGCAGTGCCCTAGTTGTAGTAATAATGTCTGCTACATCTACAGTTGTTTCTCACCATTCTACTTCTAAATTTAAAGTGGAAATCTATATCTATATAATCAAAAATCTTGTTTGTGAGGGTCTGGAGACCATTTGCTTGGTCCGTCGGTCCACCCGCCCTCCCACGACTCTCATTGGCTGGTGTGTCTGCCCCCCCTGTGTCCCGCCCCCCATGGCTCTCATTGGCCCCCCAGAGCACGCTCTCTCCTGCTCTCACCTCCCACAGGCCGCTCCCTTCCCCGGCGCTCTCACCTCCCACAGGCCGCTCCCTTCCCCGGCGCTCTCACTTCCCACAGGCCGCTCCCTTCCCCAGCGCTCTCACCTCCCACAGGCCGCTCCCTTCCCCGGCGCTCTCACCTCCCACAGGCCGCTCCCTTCCCCTGCGCTCTCACCTCCCACAGGCTGCTCCCTTCCACGGCGCTCTCACCTCCCACAGACTGCTCCCTTCCCCGGCGCTCTCACCTCCCACAGGCCGCTCCCTTCCCCAGCACTCTCACCTCCCACAGGCCGCTCTCTTCCCCGGCGCTCTCACCTCCCACAGGCTGCTCCCTTCCCCAGCGCTCTCACCTCCCACAGGCCACTCCATTCCCCGGTGCTCTCACCTCCCACAGGCTGCTCCCTTCCCCGGCACTCTCAGCTCCCACAGGCCGCTCCCTTACCCGGCACTCTCACCTCCCACAGGCTACTCCATTCCCCAGCGCTCTCACCTCCCACAGGCCGCTCCCTTCCCCGGCGCTCTCACCCTTCCCCGGTGCTCAGACCCCCCGACTCTCACCCTTCCCCGGCTCTCACCCTCCCACAGGCCGCTCCCTTCCCCGGCTCTCACCCTTCCCCGGCGCTCTCCCTCCCCTGGCGCTCGCCCTCACACACACCGCTCTAACTCCCCCACCCTCCCCCCACACAGAGCACGCTCTCTGCGGCTCTCACCTCACATAGGCCGCTACTCCAGCTCCCCATCCCTGACAGTGCTCCTCCGGCTCTCTCCACCTCTCCCGTGAAAGGCATGTTCAACGGCGGGGCACAGCACCTCCTCACCGGAGCGTCTCAGCCTCGCCGGGGGTCACGGACACCGCTGAGGAGCCCAAGGTGGAGGAGGAAGGTGGCCCTTCCACGCCCCTTGCCCTCCTCACCCTTCCACTGCCCTTCCACGCCCCTTGCACCCCGCCCTTCCACGCCCCTTGCCCCCCCCCCGCCTTACACGCCCCTTGCCCCCCCGCCCTCCCACGCCTCTTGCCCCCCCGCCCTTCCACTCCATGCCCCCTGCCCTTCCACGCCCAGGCAACGCCGGGTATATCAGCTAGTATACTGTATTACTGAGAGTTAGCAGTTGTTTTATTGCTTTATCAAATATGCCTACAACAAAACTATATGCTATAGAATGTAAAATATTGAGATACTACTGGCCGTACTTGAAACAGTAGATCATATTATATATTCTTCATTATCTAAGGCACCTCTGTCATTTAAATGTCTTATCCTAACTCTTTGGTGCATATCTTTAAAAAATCCAGGAACATTTTAGCTATGTGACAGATTGCCTCTTGATATTAATAATTGTCAGCAGATGTGATGAAAAGATTTCACATTAAAATATGGTGTTAAGCTTGTAGATGGATAAGACTGGATTACAATACTAATTATTCGTTATAGCAATCATAATGAGAACATTTTATTACAGATGCATCTGATAGAGATGAGAATAGTGTCAACCTGTCTGAAATTTTTTATAAATTGAGCAAAAGACTGAGATTAAGAATGCAAGATGTGCACAAAATGTATCATTTTGGAAGACATATAGAAATATGCAGAGAATGATTGTTATTTCGGGATATACTACTGTATAACAGATTGCTGTACATGTGAAAAAAAGGTGCGCTCAGATCTATATGTGATAAAGACAATGGTTGTTAATGGGTTGAATAATTAACCTAATTGGGAGCATTGAGCTCTAAGTGTAAAAAGTGCAGGTAGTAGAAAATTGGTGGCTCAAGGCATCAAGTGAGTAAAATGAAAAAGAATTTCAGCGCAAGATTCACATAGTACTGTATATCTTTAGTAGTCAGGTAAAATACACATAATAAAACAGCACATAAGCAAGTGCTACAAGGGAAGTTAGTAGAAATGTGCACACATACAGTAGATGAGTAAAAAACTTGTAGCGAAGGCAACCGCTCCTGGCTGATGATATAGACAGTCCCATTGGGGGTGAGGAGAGTTTTTTTCAGCTTACTAGAACCCACACAATAAATTCCTCCAGCGGGTAACCACTCACAGCATGGCAAATCAGATTCAGCTCCGGTAGGGAATGAACCCGCTCCTGGGTTTTAGCAGTGGGATCCGCACGTCATCTTTCAGCTGGGCGTATGCGAGTACAGTACATGGAAACAAGCTACGATGGACTCTGCACGTCTCTGTCAAATGGATGTGTGCAAGTGAGTGAAGGGAGAATCACCTGCACTGCTACCACAGCTGTGATGAACTAGCTGAATTATGGTAGCACCACTTGAAAGACTTTTTAACCAGTAGAAAAACTGGTACAGACCATAAACAATTTAAGAGCAATATATAGCTTTGAGATGGCCAAAAAGGCCAGTATAGAATCAAGAAATAGCACACAATCTATTCCAAAGCGTTTCGTAGCTATTGCCACTTCATCAAAATGTTGTCATTTAACAAAATATTTCGCTTTACAGGACTAAAACAATTATGAAATGAGAGGGAGGGAGATAGAGAGAGGCAAAGAGGGGGAAAGAGAGATTGTAAACTCCATATGACTTGCATACATCCCCAAACACCCATATATAATAACACGTGGAGAGATGCCTGTGAACACACTTCAGATATATGTGAAATAAGCTAATTAACATATCAAAATAATGTAATTTAAATAAGAAAAGAGGCTTATTTTTCTGGTATTGGAGGTAGCTCTATTATTTCAATGTTGCAAATCTTGGTTTAAGAAAAAAATTCTTGCAAAATTGCAAGTAATACATTTGCATAGTTCGCAAAGTGCAACAACATTTTTGCACATCTCAACTGAGTTTGAGTCATTCTTGGATTTGGCTAAAATTTAAATATTTGTTCTGAATTTGGACTCGAACGAACTTCAAATTTCACGGATATCAGATTTCGAACCAGCAAACATGCAAATTCACATTGGTAAACTGATTCTGATGGGACAATAGATTTAGATGTGATGTGTTCAAACAGAAGGTGTTTGAGGGGAGGTACAGTTGTGTGAAAAAGAAAGTACACTCTCTGAATTCTATGGTTTTACATATCAGGACATAATAACAATCATCTGTTCCTGAGGCTGTGGTCTCAGTAATCACTGTGACACGCGCGCCCGGCGGGGGGGTGGCGGCGCGTGCACAGCGCTAACCGCGATCTGCGGTCTCAGGAGAGAGGGAGAGGTTGTGACAGGAGGGGGCGTGTTCGGGTTTTTGCAGGGGTGTGGCCATGACCTCACGCGGCTGGTTCGCCCTCATTGGCTGAACCGCCGGCGGGGGTGTGGCCATGACTCCGTCGCAAGTTCCACACACAATTTTTTTGAGTGTGTGGAATCTTGCAGTACCGCGTGGCTGCTGAATGTGCGCCGACGCATGTACTCGGCCCTGAGTGACTGGGGGGCCGGTGTTTGTGCGCACAGTGCACCCCAAGGCGTGCGCTGTGGCAGTCACTGGGACCGCAGCCTTAGCAGGTCTTAAAATTAGGTAAATACAACCTCAAAGGAACAATAACACATGACATATTACACTGTGTCATGATTTATTTAACAAAAATAAAGCCAAAATGGAGAAGCCCTGTGTGAAAAACTAAGTACACCCTTACTGCTTCCATAGGAATAAAGATGCTAAGTAGCAGACAGGTGCTGCTAATCAAATGCCCTTGATTAATTGATCATCAGCAAGTGTGACCACCTCTATAAAAGCCGAAGTTTGAGCAGTTTGCTGGTCTGGAGCATTCAGGTGTGTGTTAACACAATGCCAAGGAGGAAAGACTCTACTGGCCTCAGTTAGCATGTTGAATGTTAAAGTTCACATCATTGTGGAGGAATTTTGGCCCTCTCTTCTTTCCACTTTTGAATAATAAACAATAAATAAAATTCTCTATTTTAGTGGAGGTGGCTAACACCACCTCTTTCCAGTCAATGTGATTATATTCACATTAGGAGTGCATGACCCTAGTGGGATCTTTTCTTTCTTGTTCAAATACGCTCCACTCCCATGTGCACCCCCAGAGGGTAGCTGAAGCAGAAGCCTTTTCTTCTTTCATATATCTTGTGACAGAGTCACTGACTCAGTAGGCTGGAACAGTGAATGGAGAGACGCTGCAGCCAGTACGCAGAGTGTTAATCTCCTCAGACAGAAAGCACAGATGAAGACTGATTAAACAGGGGCTGAACACATCAGTGAAACAAGTGCTTTATAAAGCAGGAAGCTGCTCACACAAGGTTAACAGAGAAAAGACAAGGCGCACAACACACATAGTGAAGTACAGTTTAAAAGTAAGTTTTACTAGAATATAATAAGTTCTGCGTACATCAAAAGATATAAAATCAAGCATTTGTTAAGTGGGGTTACCACACAGGGAACAGCTGGACTCGTCAGGTTTCATCCACTATTAGAAGAGGAACCGGAGACCAACGATCATCTGACCAGGTAGGTGGGGGCCCTCTGGATCCGTGGAGGGCACTCACTCCGTTTCTGGATGCTGAGATGTTAAATCCACAGTGTGTATATGCATACAGTCCCAAGGAAGCGTACAGTCTGCTCTGTTGTTGCCTTCCACTGCTACACGCCGGCAGCACGCTGTTGTGCCTCACGGGACGTCCGCTGATGACGTCACTGGTATTTCTTTCAGTGCCAAGCCCAAGGCAAAGTCTGTAGTGTCCACAGAGTATAGCGCAATGCGCCATGCAGCAACCAAGGGAGGCACAGAGCGAACCAGGCAGGGATGAAGTCCCAAGGAAACGTGCAGTCTGCTCTGTTGTTGCTTTCCACTGCTACACGCCAGCAGCACGCTGTTGCGCCTTACGGGACGCCCGCTGATGACGTCACTGGTAGTTCTTTCAGTGCAGAGCCCAAGGCAAAGTCTGTAATGTCCACCGAGTATAGCGCAATGCGCCGTGCAGTAACCAAGGGGGGCACAGAGAAAACCAAGCAGGGATGACTGACACACGGGACAGGGAGGGATAAACATAAGATAATAAACTATAAAAAGTTAAAGAAATGAGCTGAAACACACTCCAACGCATTTCGTAACACACAGTTACTTCTTCAGGGAATAAATGCAACTGGGGAGGTATACATTTTTATACATCAAACGCCCAATCAGAAAACAAGGTGTCATATTGCTGCACCAATCCATAGAGGTGCAGTTCAAAGCTCATTAAAGGTACATGCATAAACAGTGTTAATTAAAAGAAACAGAACCTTTACACAATATAAAATACAAAATAATGTCATATAAAATGAAATAAAACACTAATTAGCAAATGTATTAAGCGACTGAGTTTCTGAAATAGAAAAGCCACAATAAGAAACATACAGGTGTACAATCATCATTGAACAAAGATAAAGTCAGATGCTTAGAGAATCAGTATAAGGACCAGATATCTATATCATCGTTTAACCCTTTAGGGGCCAACGTGCCCATTTTGTAGATCCAAAAAGTTTCTTGGTAGGAGAGGCTTTTAATTCTATCCCCTCCCCATCTTTCCTTACACTCCTTTGATACCTTTAAATGTAAGGTTCGAGGGATCTTTATTATGACATGCTGCATAATGACGGGAGAGGCTATGTTTTCATACCCGATTTTAATATTTCTGATATGCTCCTGTATACGGATCTTTAAGCATCTCTTAATGCGACCAATGTATTGAAGGCCGCACTCGCAATTAACCAAATAAACAACATGAGTTGAATTGCAGTTTATGAAGGAATCAATGGCAAAGCTCTCACCGGTAGCGAACGATTTTAATGTTTTTCTCTCAGAATGTAAATGCTTACAAACTGAGCAGTTACCACACTGGAAATTACCAACTGGTCTCTCTCTCATCCATGTGCTATAGGCAGGTCTAACATGATTATTGCCCACATCACTGGGTGCCAGTGAATTTTTGAGATTTTTGGCCTTCCTATATATAAATTTTGGGACCACAGGAAGACAGTTACCCAGAACTGGGTCATTACATAGAATGGCCCAGTGCCTCTGAATTATTTTCTCAATTTTTTTGTTAACTGAATTATACGTTGTGATAAAAGGTACTTCTAGCAAATTGCTCAGATCATTACTTAGTACCTTATTTCTAGGAACTAGCATTGTTTGTCTGTCCATACCACGTACTGCGTCAAGATCCCTACATAGGCTCACACTAGAATACCCACTTTCAAGGAATTTGTCAAATAATAATTTGGATTGCTCCTCAAAGTCATGCTCCCCACTACAATTACGTTTAATTCTGATGAATTGGCCTCTGGGAATATTCGTGATCCACGATTTTTTATGATTGCTAGTTGCCATTAGCAAGTTGTTAGCATCAATTTCTTTAAAGAAAACTTTAGTGGATACATTCCCATTGTCCAATGCAGTCAGTCTTAAATCCAGAAAGTTAATACTCGTGGAATCTGACACATGCGTAAACACCAAGTTCATATCATTGGTGTTCAGATAGGTGAGGAAAGAGCAAATGGACACATCATCCCCCTCCCAGACACAGAGGATGTCGTCTATATATCGACGCCAAATGATGATATGGTGTCTGAAGGGGTTGTTGTTCCAAATGCTCCGCCACTCCCACTGACCCATATACAGGTTTGCGAAACTGGGGGTGAACCATGTGCCCATTGCAGTTCCGCAAACCTGCAAGAAAAACTCCTTCAGAAACATAAAGTAATTATGTGTCAGGATGAATTCGATGGATTTCAAAATAAATTCAGTGTTAAGGTAATGTAGGGTAGTGTCTGCCTCCAGGAAGGATTTAACTGCTTTAATTCCTTTGTCATGGGGAATATGAGTATAGAGCGCCTGCACATCACAGGAAATCCATTTATAGGTGCTCTTCCACTCAAAGTCCTGGAAAGTTTGTATGACAGAGGATGTATCTTTTAATTATGAAGGCAAAAGGCTTACATAAACCTGTAGAAAAAATCTACATACTGTGAAAGATTCGCAGTAAGGGAATCTATTCCCGAAATTATGGTACGGCCAGGTGGATTAGTCATGGATTTGTGGATCTTAGGCAAATGATAAAAAATTGGGATCCTGGGGGATGCAGTAAAAAGGAAATCAAACTCGGCATGTGTAATTACAGTATTCGTCAATGCTTCACTTAATAGTTCTTTCAAGAGAGTGGTGAACTCACAGGTTGGATCTTTTTTAAGTAACCTATAGAAAGAAGCGTCATAGAGGAGGCGGATAGCCTCCAGCTCGTAATCCTTGCGATTCTGAAGGACAACACCGCCTCCCTTATCCGCCTGTCTGATAATAAGATCTTGATTATCTTTTAGACACTTAAGAGCTAGATTTTCCTGGACACTTATATTATCTTTGATATCACCCGATTTGTGCGTTTTCACCAATTTTGTAAAATCGTTATTAACCATATTAAAAAACGTATCGATATGATGCCCCTTGGAGTGGGCTGGGTAAAATTTAGACCTCTTTTTAAAAGGAGTGTGCCTGCATTCTAAATTATCCATAGTCGGATCTATCGTCGGATCTACAGTTGGATCTATAGTCTCTAATTTAGAATTTTCATCGTTCATTAGCAGTGGAGCTTCGCTTGCATTTTTAACAAAATGTCTTTTAAGGGTTAAATTTCTCACAAATTTGTGGACGTCCGTGTAGAGTTAAAAGCCATTAGGGCCACTTGACCTGGAAAATTCAAACCCTTATTCAATACAATTTTTTGATCTTCTGTAAGAATCACTGTAGATAAGTTAAAAATTCCTTTGTCTAGGGGGATCCTAGGTCTAAACTTGAGTCCCTTCTCTTTGACCCTGGATCCTGCTCTCATTCCTCGTCTGGTAACGATCTTTTTGTTTTCGTTCTCCCCACAGGACTGTCTATTAATTCCTGTCTCTTTTCCTTTTTCTCTTGAGTTGGAGAGAATCTGCCCCTCAGTAATTCTAAAAAACGGAAGCCAGACGGGGAATCACTAGTAGGTTTCTTGCTGTATAGTTCTTTAGAATTATTCTCTTCTCTTCTTGAACCTGACTTGGTAGAAGAAGATTGGGATTTTTGCTTATGATCTCTACCTTTATCATAATTATTCTGTATATTATTTGAGGCATGGTCAGTATATCTATACTCCTCTTTCCTATCTTTAGATTTATTTTGATAGTTTTGGCGATTATCTCGTTGCCTATAGTTAGACACACCACGGTGCCTAGGAGGTCCCCTTCGACCGGATCCTCTGTTTCCGGATGTATGGGTATCCCTTTTGGCACCATGGTGGGGGACATAAATCTTGTCTACCACTCTACCTCTCTCGCCCTTTTTGGCCCAATCTCTCTCCCTACCATTATCGTAGTCTGCTTTATCTCTTAAAAAAATTTCATGTTTGTTTTTAACAATTTGATCACCTGTACTCTCTAATTTAGTGAGCAATTCTACTTCAATTTTAGAGCAATCCTTATCGATTACTATGGGCTCCATCACTTTTATTACTTTTAATATTTCTTTTTCAATTAATAAAATAGATTTACTGCGTTCAAATATAATTAGACGCATCAAGTCTATGGAGCACTCGTCTAAAATACGGTTCCATTCTTTCATGAAGTGCTCATTTTATTTGCCAAATGTAGGTGGCTTCAGAACACGTAACCCTCTAGGGATTCTGTTACAATCGATATATTTTTGTAGGGTCGTTTTCTCAAGCCATAATTTATTATCTTTCAATAACAGATCTTCAAGAATTTTAAAATGTTCATCAACTGAAAGATCAGCATCTTGACCTTCTTTAGATTCCCTGGGTTTCTCAGAGAATAAACGATCAAACTGCTCTTGTCGTTTTTCTCTGAGATTGAGTAAACCCCACACCATGTTGTAAAGGAGTCACAGAACTAATCACAAACGAAATTGAATGTGAATAACACAACCAGTGAAAAGTGCAGCACCTAGAGACAAACAGTGACAAATATGTAAAAAGTGATAGTGCGCAGCTAATAACGTGGTGATGTGATACAATACATAAAAGTGAATATAAAATATAATAATAAACAATAGTGATGACCTTGTAGGTGTAAAATCACAAATGATGCGTCTGCAGCCTTTCTTGGGGGGTGGCTCAACACCCCTGGGACTAGAGGAACAGAGAAAAGACAAGGCGCACAACGCACATAGTGAAGTGAAGAAAAAATCCTGTAGTGAAGTGAAGAAAAAGTAAGTTTTACTAGAATATAATAAGTTCTGTGTACATCAAAAGATATAAAATCAAGCATTTGTTAAGTGCGGTTACCACACAGGGAACAGCTGGACTCGTCAGGTTTCATCCACTATCAGAAGAGGAACCGGAAACCAACGATCATCTGGCCAGGTAGGTGGGGGCCCTCTGGATCCGTGGAGGGCACTCACTCCGTTTCTGGATGCTGAGATGTTAAATCCACAGTGTGTATATGCATACAGTCCCAAGGAAGCGTACAGTCTGCTCTGTTGTTGCCTTCCACTGCTACACGCCGGCAGCACGCTGTTGTGCCTCACGGGACGTCCGCTGATGACGTCACTGGTATTTCTTTCAGTGCCAAGCCCAAGGCAAAGTCTGTAGTGTCCACAGAGTATAGCGCAATGCGCCATGCAGCAACCAAGGGAGGCACAGAGCGAACCAGGCAGGGATGAAGTCCCAAGGAAGCGTGCAGTCTGCTCTGTTGTTGCTTTCCACTGCTGCACGCCAGCAGCACGCTGTTGCGCCTCACGGGACGCCCGCTGATGACGTCACTGGTAGTTCTTTCAGTGCAGAGCCCAAGACAAAGTCTGTAATGTCCACCGAGTATAGCGCAATGCGCCGTGCAGTAACCATGGGGGGCACAGAGCAAACCAAGCAGGGATGACTGACGCACGGGACAGGGAGGGATAAACATAAGATAATAAACTATAACAAGTTAAAGAAATGAGCTGAAACACACTCCAACGCGTTTCGTAACACACAGTTACTTCTTCAGGGAATAAATGCAACTGGGGAGGTATACATTTTTATACATCAAAAGCCCAATCAGAAAATAAGGTGTCATATTGCTGCACCAATCCATAGAGGTGCAGCTTAAAGCTCATTAAAGGTACATGCATAAACAGTGTTAATTGAAAGAAACAGAACCTTTACACAATATAAAATACAATATAATGTCATATAAAATGAAATAAAACACTAATTAGCAAATGTACAGTATTAAGCGACTGAGTTTCTGAAATAGAAAAGCCACAATTAGAAACATACAGGTGTACAATCATCATTGAACAAAGATAAAGTCAGATGCTTAGAGAATCAGTATAAGGACCAGATATTTATATCCTCGTTTAACCCTTTAGGGGACTTATACCTCCCCAGTTGCATTTACCCCGAAGAAGAAACTGTGTGTTACGAAACGCGTTGGAGTGTGTTTCAGCTAATTTCTTTAACTTTTTATAGTTTATTATCTTATGTTTATCCCTCCCTGTCCCGTGCGTCAGTCATCCCTGCTTTGTTTGCTCTGTGCCCCCCTTGGTTACTGCACAGCGCATTGCGCTATACTCGGTGGACATTACAGACTTTGCCTTGAGCTCTGCACTGAAAGAACTACCAGTGATGTCATCAGCGGGCATCCCGTGAGGCACAACAGCATGCTGCCGGTGTGTAGCAGTGGAAGGTAACAACAGAGCAGACTGCACGCTTCCTTGGGACTTGATCCCTGCCTGGTTCTTTCTGTGCCTCCCTTGGTTGCTGCACGGCGCATTGCGCTATACTCTGTGGACACTACAGACTTTGCCTTGGGCTCGGCACTGAAAGAAATACCAGTGACGTCATCAGCGGGCATCCCGTGAGGCACAACAGCATGCTGCCGGTGTGTAGCAGTGGAAGGCAACAACAGAGCAGACTGTACGCTTCCTTGGGACTGTATGCATATACACACTGTGGATTTAACATCTCAGCATCCAGAAACGGAGTGAGTGCCCTCCACGGATCCAGAGGGCCCCCCCCAACCTACCTGGTCAGATGATCGTTGGTCTCCGGTTCCTCTTCTGATAGTGGATGAAACCTGACGAGTTCAACTGTTCCCTGTGTGGTAACCCCACTTAACAAATGCTTGATTTTATATCTTTTGATGTACACAGCACTTATTATATTCTAGTAAAACTTACTTTTAAACTGTACTTCACTATGTGCGTTGTGCGCCTTGTCTTTTCTCTCTTCCTCTAGTCCCAGGGGTGTTGAGCCACCCCCCAAGAAAGGCTGCAGACGCATCATTTGTGATTTTACACCTACAAGGTCATGACTATTGTTTATTATTATATTTTATATTCACTTTTATGTATTGTATCACATCACCACGTTATTAGCTGCGCACTATCACTTTTTACATATTTGTCACTGTTTGTCTCTAGGTGCTGCACTTTTCACTGGTTGTGTTATTCACATTCAATTTTGTTTGTGATTAGTTCTGTGACTCCTTTACAACATGGTGTGGGGTTTACTCAATCTCAGAGAAAAACGACAAGAGCAGTTTGATCGTTTATTCTCTGAGAAACCCAGGGAATCTAAAGAAGGTCAAGATGCTGATCTTTCAGTTGATGAACATTTTAAAATTCTTGAAGATCTGTTATTGAAAGATAATAAATTATGGCTTGAGAAAACGACCCTACAAAAATATATCGATTGTAATAGAATCCATAGAGGGTTACGTGTTCTCAAGCTACCTACATTTGGCAAATAAAATGAGCACTTCATGAAAGAATGGAACCGTATTTTAGACTAGTGCTCCGTAGACTTGATGCGTCTAATTATATTTGAACGCAGTAAGTTTATTTTATTAATTGAAAAAGAAATATTAAAAGTAATAAAAGTGATGGAGCCCATAGTAATCGATAAGGATTGCTCTAAAATTGAAGTAGAATTGCTCACTAAATTAGAGAGTACAGGTGATGAAATTGTTAAAAAAAAACATGAAAATTTTTTAAGAGATAAAGCAGACTACGATAATGGTAGGGAGAGAGATTGTGAAGTTTTAATAGCATAGGTGTACGCCATTAAATTTACTTTCTTTGAATGCACCTCTGCCCATATGCTAGTACAGTGGCGGCCGACCTTAGTCTAAGTCGGCTAGATCTGCGGCTTTCAGATTATCCCGGTTAGGTGCGTTTTTTTGTCGTTTTCGCCCGGAGTGAGCTGCGTTATTTTCGCGCTCGTGATATTAGCATTTTATTCTCGCTGTCTGCAATACTGCAATGCCGTGTAAAAACTCAGGGGGCGTTTGTGAGCTGTTGTCTTTGAATTCTAATACCTTCGCGGTTCAACCTACGTCAGTACACAGTCTGTGTATGCGCGCAGTAATTGTAAATTTGCATATTTAAAGTATACATGCATTTGCAGTGCTATGCTGCTGTACAGTATGTCTCATTTGAAAATTGTTGAAACGCATAGGCGTGTACAGTACTGTAACAGTGTCACATTTCTGCATATACAGCGCTCAGGATAATTAACTGCACTGCACGGTATTTCAACTTCTTATCTTCTGTGCAATGCAGTACATCTCTCCCACACCATTCCTTTGAACGTGTGTCTGGTTTCAATCACATTCCTACTTGACAGCAGGAATTTACTGCGCATGCGCCTGTAACTTCGCCCACCACTGCTTGCTTGCCTGAGTGAGTGACCAAAAAAAATTAAAAAAAAATTTTTTATTGTAATTTTTTTTTTTTTTTCTCCACAAGCCTGCAAAAACCATCTTACTGTATTACGATATTCAATCTGTTCTGTAGGTTTTGACTGTAACCCTGTGAGTTTGACTGCAGATTGTTGATTTGTGTGCTTTTTATGTACTGTATTTGGGGGTGTATTATTATGATGAACTGCCTTTTGAAATTAAAGTATGTCTTTAGCTTTGAACTTCATGCAGCTGTACCCTGTAGTCCCCTCCCCCACGAACGCTAGCTCAAGGATTTGAAAATCCACGGAGTCGTTAATTTTCTGAATCTTGCCATTGTGTTCTCAATCCGTCCATAACCGAGCTACCAAGCCTCAGTGCGCCTGCGTGTAGTCCTTTTTGAGATGGGAGCTGCTTACTGCGCATGAGTCACCCAACCTCCCCTCTCCACAGAGTCGTTAATTTAGTGAATCTTGCCCTTGTGTTCTGAATCCTTCCATAGCTGAGCTACAAAGCTTCACTGCGCCTGCGGGTAATTCTCTTTGAGATGGGAATTTTGAGGCTTTGTTTACGGCAACGCTTTGGAAAATTCCTTCTCGAATTTGATTTGCACAGAGCATCACCTCTCTATGCGCCTGTGTGTAATCCTCTTTCGAATGGGAGCTAGTTTATTCCTGCTCATGCGCCTGTAACTTTTAACTGTTATTTTATCCACAAGCCTGCAAAAACAATCTTGATATTACGATATTAAATCTGTGCGTTTGCCTGCACATGGTTGATTTGTGTGCTTTTTATGTACTGTATTTGGGGGGTGTAGGGATCAAATTACAGTATTATGATGAACTGCCTTTTGAAATTACTGTACTCTACAGTACAGTATGTTATTTCTTTGAACTGCTGCACGACTAATCCTTCATCCCTCCCCCATGCACACACAAACTCTTATCGACAGACACCTCTACAGAGTCATTAATTTTCTGAAGTTAGTTAGTCATTGTGTTTTTAATCCGTCCCTAGCCGAGCGTCAATTGCCTCAATGCACCTGCGTGTACTCTAATCCTTTTAGAGATGGAAGCTTGCTGCTTACTGCGCATGAGTCACCCAACCCCCTCTCTCCACAGAGTCGTTAATTTTCTGAATATTGCCATTGTGTAATCCTCTTTGAGATGGGAGCTAGCTGATTACTGCACATGACTCACCCCACACCCTCCCCCCCAACCCTTTGAGGCTTAGTTTACGGTAACGCTTTGGAAAATCCCTTCTCGATTTTGAAATGTAAATCTGATTTGCACAGCATTGTGAGAATTGAGAGTTAAAAAAAACATTAACTGATTCATTCTTATTCATTGGTGTACTGAAGGGGTGTTGGGGGTTTGTGGTTGCTGTCAGTGATTATGATTAGCAGGAATGTGAATAAATGTTCATTTTATTTTATCAGGAACCAAATAATACAAATATAAAAATAATCATGAATAATACATAATGCTGTCTTTATTAAGTTCTTCTGGCAGATTGAAATTGGATAAACATTTAGAAAACATTTGTAAAACATGGGGAAACATGAATAATGCACATTTATAAGAATATTATTTAATAATATATACTGTAATGTATAATATATATATATATATAGTTATATTATTTTTTCCGTCTTTATCTTGTTCCTCATTCTGTGTACAGTACATTCATTGAGAGAGGAGAGGTTTTGTGTACATCATTACTGCTGTTTATATACTGTACATTTGACTGTACAAGCAGATTAGACTGGACACAACACCCCACCTCCCCCCAGGCCACCCTTTTTCCTGAAACGACAAGAAAACAAAAAATTAGTGCAGTTATGTGCATACTGTATTATTGCATTGTGTGATGTGTAGTACTACTGTACATGGCTGGTGCTGCTTTCTCTGGAAAGAAAAAAATTGAGCAGTTAGTAGGCAGTTACTGTAGTACTGTCAAACTAGTCTATACTGGAACTACTGTATACTCTGACTACTGTTAAATACTATGTACTGTAACCTGATGGCTGGTGCTGCTCTCTCTGTAAAGAAAAAACTGTAACTACTGTATACTCTGACTATTGGGAAAGAAAAAATCTGTGCCATACTTACCAGTATCATACTGTACTTACAATACTACAGCACAGTACTACTTTCCTGATGCTTGCCATTACGCGCGATCACAATGGGCAACACAGTGGCAATATGGTCTATATATTTATTGCAGCGTTCCACGGTGAGTACATCGTTCCAAAAACTCATTATGCCTTTCAACAACTCGTCCTTTTTAGAGGGTTTCGCCACTTTCCGGATATGGTCCTTCAGCTGATGCCAGACCATTTCGATCGGATTGAAGTCTGGCGATCTGTCATTGGAAAAAAAGGACAATTAGTTTAAGAGATACAGTACACAGTAAAAACAGTGGGGGAAAAATGAGACACGGTTACCGCACTTACTCCGCTGGTGTCTTCACCCAGTTGATACCGCGTTCAAGGATATGCGCTGTTGACGCAGTGTGCTTCAGATCGTTGTCCTGATAGAAGCGGTGACCATTCGGGAACTCGCGTGTGATGAATTGCACTATCTCAGGGACAATGTTATCTTGGAAGAAAGCTTTATTCATGATTCCTATAGCAAGAAAAGAAAAGTGCTCAAAAAACTGCACAATAGTACAGTACAGTGCATACAGTAAGGCTACACTAGTAAAGTACAGTGCTTAAGGTTACTTTATATTTCATATATTTTACCTTCAAAGATGACAATGCATCCTGGTCCATGCCTAGAGATGGCACCCCACACATGCAGCTTCATGGGGTGTTTTGGCCGCGGCTTCAAAGATATGTGGCCTTTTTTGTGGAACGCGAAGCTTGCAAATCTCTCCAGCGACACTGTAGACTCGTCAGTGAAGATGCAATCCTGGAAAGTTTCCCCACTATTGATCCATGCCTGGGCATGGACCACTGTTTTGATTTTGTTTGCGTCCCTTATCATGGGGTACGCTCTGTAATGACAAGGAATAAATAATTTTAGCGATACAGTACAGTTTCCTAAACAATACTTTTACCTCCTGTACTGTCCAGTACTAACCTCACACGCCCATATTTCCATCCAATGCTGCGTCTCATCTTCTTTATGTTGGTCTCGGATACAGTGAGATTGTGATTTGCCTGCAGAGTGTATTTGACCCTTAATGCACTCTTCTCATCATTCTCCTCACTTATTTTGTCCACCAGAAGAGTTGTCTCCCTACAATGTAAAGAAAAACATTCCGGTAAGTGAAAATATTAGAGACAGTAGATCAACAGGACACAATATATTGTTCCATTAATATACAGCAATATAAAACTGTTGTAATATAAATATAAATATACAATATATATATATATATATATATATACTGTTGTAATATAAATATAAATATACAAAATATATATACTGTTGTAATATAAATATAAATATACAAAATATATATACTGTTGTAATATAAATATAAATATACAAAATATATACAGTATACTGTTGTAATATAAATATGAATATACAAAATATATATCCTGTTGTAATATAAATATACAAAATGTATATACTGTTGTAATATAAATATAAATATACAATATATATACAGTATACTGTTGTAATATAAATATGAATATACAAAATATATATCCTGTTGTAATATAAATATAAATATACAAAATATATATACTGTTGTAATATAAATATAAATATACAAAATATATACAGTATACTGTACTGATGTAATATAAATATGAATATACAAAATATATATCCTGTTGTAATATAAATATAAATATACAAAATATATATACTGTTGTAATATAAATATACAAAATATATATACTGTTGTAATATAAATATGAATATACAAAATATTAGATACAGTACTGAAGATGTACAGTACATTTTTGGATCGAATTTTTTTTAAAGTGTTATAAATATACTTACGCGTTAGTTACCCTTGGTGCCCTTTTGCGTTCTCTGTTTTTTCTGTGTGCATGATAGCTCACGGTGGTTGATGGCACAAAGAGGCCAGAAGCAGCTACCCAGCGTTGGATATCTGCAATTCGTTGTCCGCTCGTGTACATCTCCTTAATTATCATGCTGAGATCCTTTGAAATCTTTTTAACAGGCATTGCTGCGAGTAGAAAGAAATACAAACACAAGAATGTATATTCGCTGTTTAGTCGATGTGTATTCAATATGCAGTGAATCCACAAAATGGATGGTGTATTTAAACGGTAATGACTCACATTAGAGTACGCCCACTTTCAACACCTGTACCTCGCTGCCATGCATAAAAGGTTAGACACTTTGCATAGCCCACCACTCGATGATCTTTATCTGAACTTGCCCTTGTCCAGATACTGCATTGTGCCACCTGCTTCCATGGAGCAACCCCGATTCTACGGACGCAGGAACCCACTCGCCTCTGCCGTGCCTGTCATGCAGAAAAAGCGAAAGGCGGTTGCCATTTCCACGCAAGGCCAAAGCGACAGGCTAAGGCCAATAAAGAAAACCTTCTGCTGACCCCAAGGCTAAGGGTTTTCATAGACGTCAGCCTTATTATGTCAAGAAGATATACGGTGATGTACTCTCGACGCAAAACGATTTGCAGCCAACCCATCGAACCCGCAGACCACTTCCTCACATATGCTTCGACGACTCTGCCGCCGCTGTCCCGGAAATCTTCAGCCCATCTTCTCCACCCCTCGTCCTCGACCCTGCCGCCGCCCTCCCGAAAACCCACAGGCCATCTTCTCCGGTTCTATCCGACGACGCTGCCGCCTCTGAAATTCATGGGTCACTTTCTCCTTTGCTCTTAGATGACTCTGCTTCTCGCCCGGAAATCCAAAGGTCACTTTCTCCATCCCTCTTCGACGACGCTGCCGCTTCTCCTCTATCGGATATCCACAGGTCACCTCCTCCACCCTTCTTCGACGTTGCTGCCGCTTCTCTCCATGGAACCCCCATCTCATCCTCCGTTGCACCCATCCACCCAGATGTCCACACGCCATGCACAAGAAGCAGCTCATTAGACCGGATGCTGAATGGGATGTGTGGATCTCCCCGGGAACTCTACTGTGCTAGCAAAGATAGATTTGCTTCTGGAGACCATGCTAAATGTGGAGCAAAGGATGCTACATATGGATCAACGGATGATACATATGGATCAACGGATGCTAGATATGGATCAACGGATGGATCGACGGATGGAGTAGATAGAGGCTGACATAGCGGGTATACATCATTTGCTTGGTGTTAATACCCCTGTTTCCCCGACACCGGAGCAGGGGGGTGACATGGATGGGATGAATGGGAGCATCAACCCCCTTCCATCACCAAGCGCACCCCCTCCACAAGAAGATGTAGTGTACATGTATGCCATTGAGGAGGACATGACAACCCAGTCAAGACCACACCAGGAGACAACACGGCGACCAAGACCGGAGGAAAGCTTCCTCCCAGACAACCTACCTTCGCCCGTCGCCTCAAACGCACCCACTCGCAGAAGACCTACATTCGCTCACATCGATACGGTGCCTGACATCACCCTGTGCGATCTGCCACCGACGCTCAGGGAGAAGTATAGGGTGATGAGTGCAGGTGCACCCCACAAGTATGCCTTGTTACTTCCTGTCAATTTAAGAAAGAACATTCTGGATGAAATGTGGCGCTTTTATCCAATCACAGATCCTGTAATGAAAGGTGTTCGAGACTGCATTAATGGCGTTTTGCGCCATGCAAGGAATTGGCCATGGATTGACAATGTGGTGGACTTTATGGCTTAATCACGAGAACTGTAAGACCATACTGTTGTGCTGAACTGTGCTGTACATGTTTTGACCTGCTGAACTTAAATAAAGGAGATGTTTTGACCTGCTGTACTGTATTTAACTTACTTCTTTAACTTGTTATACACATACACACAGGACCTGCACAATTCCAGTCCCTGAGGGCCGCAAACAGGCACGTTTTTCAGGGTTGTCCTGAAAACCAGGCCTGTCTGCTGCCCTCGAGGACTGTACTGGTGCAGGCCTGACTGACTGTTTTGCACACCATCCCACTGTACTGTATACTGTATGTTTCTTTAATAAAAGAGATGTTGCGTTTTGTATACTGTATTTTATGAATAAAGATTTTTTTTAATCACAGGTAAGACCATACTCTTGTGCTGAACTGTATTGTACATGTTTTGACCTGCTGTACTTAAATAAAGGAGATGTTGTTGGTTGCTTTTTAACTTGTATTTATACAGAAATGTTTTAACTTGCTGTTCACACACACAGGACCTGCACAATTCCAGTCCCGGAGGGCCGCAAACAGGCATGATTTTCAAGTTTGTCCTGAAAACCGGGCCTGTCTGCTGCCCTCGAGGACTGTACTGGTGCAGACTGTTTTGCACACCATCCCACTGTATATGTTTTGACTTTAATAAAGGAGATGTTGCGTTTTGTATATTTGATGAATAAAGAATTTGTTTTTAAAACATGTGACTGTAAACCATACTGACTGACTGTAAATGTTTTTACTTTCTATACATAAATGTTTTCACTACTGTAGCAGTAAACCATACACCTGTTGATGTTTTGAATTGCTGTGCACTTAAAATGTTTCTACATTGTACAGTATATGTAAATAAATGTTTTTGTACTTACTCCACCAATAAAAGAACATGTTGATTTGTTTTACATTGTTCCATTGGCTCCTTTGCTACTGTAACAAAATACAGTGTTTCTAGAATGTACACTACTGTCCAGGCACACTGTACTGTATACTGTAGGCATGCTCAGTACAAGAGTATTAAAAAAAATAGAAGACACATACAGTACTGTACTGTATGTACTGGCACTGTATAGAAGACACATACTGTACTGTATACTGTAGGCATGCTCAGTACTGCACATCACAAGAGTATTAAAAAAAAATAGAAGACACATACTGTACTGTACTGTTCTGTACAGTATGTACTGGTACTGTATAGAAGACACATACTGTATGTACTGTAATACATGTAGAATAAATGCATAGTTTTTATTTTTTCGGGTTTATTACACAGTATACTGTTTATAAAAAAAGTATTGTATACTGTACGGCCGGAAAACATCAGCATACTGTTTCAGGTACAGTATTCTATCCTAATCAATAACAACGGCCACTAAACTGTTGACTCCGGTACATGGCTTTTTAAAACCGATTCAGCAATGTGCAGGCATTGATACACAAAGTGATATTATCCATCGATATCCCTCCATTAGCCGTTTTCTTTTCTGAGGAAAACCAAAAAGAAAAGTTTTACTGTAATGGTCTAAAGAAGTTCCCAGCCAGTCCCACCAATAATTTTCTTGGGGGGCGTCTCCTGTTCACATGTGCATGCGCCTACCATGGATGTAATGACACGCATATGCGTTTCAAGAAGGTTCCAATGCGCATGCGCCTAGCGTTCCACCAATTGTTCAGTATCTGCAGTACAGTACTGTAGAAGCCGCTCAGCCAATGATATTGCTTACAGGAGAATCGCTTGATTTTTGAATCGCACCGATATTGATACTGTATTGTCAAAATAAAAGAAAACACAGAAAATAATACGGCAACAATACACACCATAGAATTTCCCATTCAGCTGGCGCTGGCGCCGGTCCACTGCCAGTCCAGTGTTCTTGATCATCCACGTCGATAGTTTGCAGCGGGACTAGTCCACCTGTAGTCAGCTGATGAGGCTGGAAATTGCTTAGGTACATGCAAGCTTGATCATAACTGCAAGCGAAATCCGGCTCAGGCTTGCTGGATAGACAGCAAGGGTTGTCACTGACGGTGGGACCGTTATTGGAAGCCGGTGCTGGTGCATAGCTTGGCAGCGACTATCGTTTCTTAGTTTGTTTTAACACTACTTTTCGCCTTTTGCCGTCTGCTTGATCATAGATACAGGAAAAAGCCGGTGATACACACCAATACCCTCCAATAAATTGTGGCTCAATACGATAAAAACAGGGATCGCTACATAACCTTTTCCTTATTGCACGCTTCCACGTATGAGGAGCTGGCGAAAATTTGTAAAAGTCATAGTTTTTGATAAAATACTGATAAATTTGAACAACTGTTGCCATCTTATCATCTGTTGCATTAATCACGGCCCATATCAAATACGCGTAACTTCTGTCGGGTTTTTGGAAAACGGGCTGCACTTGAACACTCATGGCGGGCGGCGGGTCTCTGGAGAATACTGTAACCGAAACTGGTCTTTGTCTTTCTTTAATATGAAAAGCCTAAGTTGATACATTTTTGCAACCTCTTCCTTCAGTCTCAAGGCCAAGTTACAATAGCACACTGTGGTATCTTTTTTAAACGAAACACCAGCAAGTCGACACATTACTGAAGCGCATGCGCATTACAATTCATGAATATCTGCCATCTGGCGGACACGCGAAGAATTGCAACCTATTAAATCCGAACCATTCTCAATAAACGCATCAACCGTGCGTCAAACGCGCATGACCCATGGCTGAGAACGCAAAATGAATGCGGCATGCTCCAAGTGAAGTGCGTCGCATTCCAGGAAAAAGCCAGGGAAAAACCGGCGATGTGTTAGACTCAGATGCACCGCAGCAGTAGATCCTCTTTATGGTGATTTAATAAATAACAATCTCCCAATTATTTTCAAGTGAAACTTTACAAGAGACAATCAGAAAAAGATATTGGTTGAAGAAGATTGTATTATTGCAAAAAAATTGTATTCTTGTAAAAAATTAAAGAAGATTGTAATATTTCACAAAGTCTTTGTTATTTATCTCTAAACTGTGATTTTCTGTACATCTGAAGTTTTTATGGAAATAAGTGGTGGGTTACATAGAAATGAGTGGGCTCTCATATCATATGGAATGAGCTGGAATAAGAGATGGGTTACATTGCATTTAGATTAAAGACACACACTAGAGCCACCTATCATTACTGCAGAGTACTACAGTAAGACTGACGCTAAACTACATTTTTCCCAGTCACAGCTCGGTCGCAGTCGCAAAAAGGGAAAAGAAAATGCCAGGGATTTACACTTAGTTTCTCACAGTCATGGGGACAGTAAATCTTGCTACATCTGCATTTAATAAAGTAATTTTTATTGCGAAATATTTAATACTTACAGTAATTTAGTCCAATGCTGGTTATGGGCCAATCTCTTTGAGAAAACCTACTTTCTTTACTGCTTTTATTATGCTTTGACTTGGCACGGACTGTCTGGAGAACATTTGAAATATGGGAGTGCTGAATTCTTTGAATTTATATATATATATATATATTATTTTTTAACAATTGACAAAGATAGATAGATAGAGTTATATTAAGTGTAACATGGTATGTCCCATAATACCTCTCTTTCCCCCACAGTGTATCTGTGATGTAAGTCCCTAGTAAGTTCAGGGCCTTCATGGGTTAATCTATGGGCCATTGACCCCCCTTTCTGCCCACTTGTAAATGATAGAAGTAAGGTGGTGACTTATGGCCTGTGTAAGCCTATCAGTGATGGATACAGTCCATGAGCCCACCCCTTCCTGAAGCTAACCAGTGGGTGTTGCAAAGTTAGAGCACGCTTGCTCTGCCTTCCAAGGTGAGAGCATGGGCTGTCAGCCTCTCCCATTGCATGGATGAGCTGGCCCACCCTAGGCCATAAGGCCTAGGGACCATCAAGACTCAAAGCCCCATACTATCGGGCAATCACCATCCTGAAGTCCTGGGAGGATGGGCTTCAAGAACTCTGCTGTGTAAATAGCTGATGCAGCATGTCCAATAAACCTACTTTTTCACTATACCTCTGTCTGGGTGTCAGTTCCTGGGTAGGAGGGGTAGGGAGTGCTGTGAGGGAGCTGAGATCCTACATCCTAGGATCCCATCACAGCTGGAGGCGCTGAACCAAGGAGGAAGAACTCAGAGACCACCCAAAAGTCTGTCCTTTTGCCCCTTACCATCGCGGCTACTCAGCTCTCCTGAACCAGCAGGAATGCCTCAGCACCACACTAAGATAGTAATTCAGTCCTTCTCCCCGAGGAGGGGGAGAACATGGGTTACATATACATTTTTGTTAACTGTTAAAAAATTAATATACAGTATGTATATGTATTTATATGTGTGTGTGTATCCGGGCTCCCTTCTTACCTCCGGTATGGGAGGGGAATTTGCTGGAATACTGGGGTACCGCCGGAGCTCCGCACCGATCGGGTGGTAAGGGCGGA